>NW_008352647.1:1924432-1927225 GCF_000622305.1 Nannospalax galili
CAAATATCACAATTTCTCTTATGGACAATTTAGTGAAAAGAAAATGGTCAGGAAAGTAGAAGGCGGATTATTAAGGATATAGAAGTAAAAAATGAAAACAAAGGGCTAAAAAGTACTTAGTGGGGTTGAAAATGATAAAAGAATGCTACATACATGTATGTATATAAAGTCACAATGTTATGCATAACTTTCTAAAAAGAGTTGGACACTGAACAAAACCTCCATCATGAAGTTTCTTCATTGATGATATATTTACTGAGGGTCTATCGTGTGCCAAGCATTAAGCTAGATGGGAGAAATAGTGAGAACGTCTGACACAATCCACGTCCTCATGGAACTTATTCTCATTTTTCTACAGGCATAGTTCTCTATCTCAAGGAGTCTGGTTTCTAGGTTAGAATGCAAGGTCCAAGAAACTGCATGTCTACCAACTTTTCAGGTGACTAGAATTCCCAGTGATATCAAGAAATCACGGTGGAGTAAAGCTTTGCTGTCAATGAAGATGGAGAATCCATTGCCCAGCCAAGTCAAGAATCCAAGTAAAGAATGGGCACTAGTCCCAGCTGATGGACCTAGAACTGTCCTATGGCTTGAATAAATATCCCTCCAATCCCATGTGTTAAAGGCTCGATTAGCAGCGTAGGAATGTAGTGGAATCTCTAAGAGGTGGGCCAAAGCAGGGCATGGTATCCTATGTATGTAATTTCAACACTTAGGAGGCAGGGCAGGAGGATCAGGAGAGCAAAGTCAACTTTAGCATATAGGGAGTTCAATGCCAGCCTGGGTCTTGTGAGTCCCTGTCTCAATCAATAGCACCAATAACGAAAAGTAGTAATAAATGGCAGTTTGATAATAAACCTCCTAGTAGAAGGTACTTAGATCATGGAGAGTGACACGGAAAGGGATATTGATACCCTAGACCCTTCCTCTTATCTGTCTTTGTCTCCTGTCTGCCATAAAGTAAGACACTTCCTCTACTACAGACTCCTGTCATGGTGAGCTGCCTACCACAGAGGAAAAACAATAGGGAAGTTGATCATGGACTGGAACTCTGAAACTATGAGACAAAACAAACCTTTCCTCTTTCCATGCTGATTACCTCAGGTATTTCATCATAGTAACAGAGAGCTGACGCACATGTGAGCATTATGGATGGTCCTGTAGTACAATTGTGAATCAATCTTTACTCCTGTGCAGATGGAACTTACCACTGAGATAGTGAGGAACTTTCCTTTATGGAAAGCTCCATCTTTGCAGGAGATAGACCTTGGTGGATGTTTACAGCAGGTGGCATCCTTTCGATAATCTAGTGGATATGTTTTTATGAATTTTGATGCAAGACTATTAAGCTCAGCTTCCATGAATATCCTCCAACACAGCCTATTTGTGCCCTGGCAAATGGCACTGGGACTTAGCCTCTCTAGTCAAAAGATTCCCAGAGACACTGTGAACCCCTGAGGATTAAGGTCAACTTCCTGCAGGAAGCTGATTCCTTGGTTTGAAATATATAGCTATTTTTTTTCTTTTTCTGTTGAGTGAGAAGGTTGAGATCTAAACTAAATGTTCAGCAAAGACTAAGACCCAATATATACCCAGGGAACATTATGGCTATGAATGGACTATGCTTTCTACATTTAAATAATACTGCTTGGTAGAGTGACATAAAGGCAGATGGGAATCCACTTACAGGGTTCATGCAATTGTACAAACTGAAGGAATGCAGTTTTTGGAGGATATATAATACACAGGTAGCAACTTTCAACCTGTAAACCTGAAGGTGAAATGGCCTCCTAACATGGCTTTCTGTCTTCCCACTCAGTCTTAGGTCAGTGAGAAGATAGCCAGGAAAGTCCTACAGGAAGAATGCAGAGATGAGACATTCTCAGAAATGGGCTTTAAGTACTGAATTAATGCACTGAGGACCCTTGCAAAATTGCCTCTATTGTTCTGAGTCCTGTAACAAGACTTTGGACATGTTAAGGACAGAACATCATATACTCATTACTAAAACTGCCACTGAGTGTTGTTGGGAACCTGGTTCTCTCTGCCTCTCTCCCTTGATCCTGACCTGTCTAGAAGCTTTATCTTGCCCACTCGGGTGAGGTTAGCTGCTGCCTTCTCTGAAAGCATCCACCTTAGTCCTTATTCCATGATTCTGTAATTGCCTTTCAGTATAGTTCTTTCACAATGCATAATCTGCTGGCTTCTGGCATACACCAAATAGACACTGTATGGCTGAACAAGAAGGATGCCACAAAATAGTCACAAACCGCACACAGACACACATCAAAAAGATCACCAGTGGGGAGCCATGGGAGGGCACCAGTAGGGACAAGGGTATAAAGATGATTAAGATTGTTTCAGATGTTCTGTATGAAATACAAAAAAAATTCAATAAAAATTTTTAAAAAGAAAAAAAAAAAGATCATCCACCATGATCAAGTCAGCTTTATTCCAGAGTTGCAGGGATGGTTCAATATACATAAGTCAATAAATGTAACAAATCGTATAAATGGACTTATAGACAAAAATCGTATGCTCATCTCAATAGATGTAGAGAAGGCCTTTGACAAAATCCAACATGCATTTGTGTTCAAAGTCCTAGAAGAAAACGGACTGGAGGGAGCACACCTCAGCATAATTAAAGCCACATACAGCAAACCCACAGCCAACATCATTCTAAATGGAGAAAAACTGGAAGCATTCCCATTGAAATCAGGAACCAGGCAAGGCTGTCCACTATCTCCACTCCTTTTCAACATAGTGCTGACAACTCTTTGCTAGAGCAATAAG
>NW_008352647.1:1927260-1931193 GCF_000622305.1 Nannospalax galili
ATTATCACTATTTGCAAACGATATAATATTATACATAAGAGACCCAAAATTTCTGCCAGAAAACTACTAGAAATGATTGATACCTTCAGAGAAGTGGCAGGTTACAAAATCAGTAGCCTTTCTATATACCAATAATAAGCAAACAGAGAACATCTTCATGGAAAACCTCATTCAAAATATCCTCAAAAAAATCTAGGCATAAACCTAACCAAAGGCATTAAAGATGAATACAATGAAAATTTTAAATCTTGGAAGAAAGAGAGGAAGACACCAGAGGATGAAAGGATCTCCTGTGCTCAGGGACTGGTAGAATTAATATTGTGAAAATGATCATTCTACTAAAAGCAATCTATAGGTTCAGTGCAATGCCAATCAAAATCCCACAACATTTTTCACAGAGCTAAAAAAAAAATCCTAAAATTCATATGGAATCACAAAAGACCCTGGATAGCCAAAGCAACCTTGATCAAAACCCGTAATGCTGGGGAGATCACCAGATCTCAAACACATTACAGAGCTATAGTCATAAAAACAGCATGGTACTGACACAAAAACAGACACCTAGATCAATGGAACATAACAGAAGATGGGCTTAACTGAGGAACTGTTGGCAACTGATTACTGCAGGGTGAGGGAGTTGATTTTCTTTAACTGAGTAATTCTAGATAAGCTGACTAGACTCTAGTGGATGAACTTGCACAGAGGGACATCTGGACACAAATGCATATTACAGAAACATGAAATCTGATGGTGTGTCTATGGGGTGTTCATGGTGGAGGAGGTCTAAATTTGATTAAGATCTATCATATAAAAGGCACAAAAATTTAAAAATAAAAAAGACAATTAATTTAACATAATTAACATAAAAAGACAAAGGACAGAGTTGTGTCATGGGCTGAATTGTTTCCATCTACCCAAGTCCATATGCAGATGTCTCATTTCTAGTTCTGCAGAATGAAGATGTGACTATTATTATTACAATAATATTGTTATGCGGCCTCTAGTGCAATATGAGTGATGGTTGTTAGCTGCCATGTGGATGCTGGGAACCAAACTCAGGTCCTCTGAAAGAGAGGCTGGTGCTCTTAACTGCTGAGCCGTCTTTCCAGCCCCAAACTAAGCAATTGTTACCGATATAATACACATGAAATGACACTCTCAAATCTGTGTCATTGGTTAACCAATGAAGTCGAACTTCTCACATGTTAAATGGCCGTTTGGATCCCTCCTATACATAGGTTAGTTAATGTGTCTTTCTCTCATTTTTCTATTGATGAGCTTTCATTTACTGATTTGTAGCAAGTTCTTTTCTATTCTAGGACCTTTTTCCTTGTTGGTTTTTGGTTAATACAATAATTCTTCCCATCTGTAAATGAGCTTTCAATTGGTTCAAGATATCATATATGCCTATATTTGTCATTTTGAAGTCAAATATATCCATCTTTTAGTTTATTGCTTATATTTTATGTTCTTGTCAGCAAATTTTCCTTCTTAGACTGATAAAGTTCTTCTACTTTGCTGCTCATGATAATTAATCTTGTCTGTTAGCCTGATGGACCTGAGAGATGCCTAGGAGGTTAGTAAACCACACTTCTGGGTATGTCTGTGAGGGTGCTTCTGATAACTCACATGATGGTCAGGGAACTATGATGAGCAGACCCACCTGGAGTGTAGACGACACCATTCTATAGACTTGTGGCCTCGATAAAACGAAACATAGGAGGAGGAAGCCCAGTCTTCCTATGTGGGTTCACTTTCTTCTGTCGCACACGGACATCAGTCCAGTTTTGTCAGTCTTTGGATGTGGACTAACACCAACTACTGTCTGGGGACTCCAGCCCTTCAGCCTCAAACTGAGGCTGCATCTTTGGTCCGTCTTGCTCTGAGGGTCCCAGGTTTTTGGACTGAACGGCTACTGGTTTCTCTGACTGTCTGTATGCAGATGGCCATGTGGGATTACTTGGCCTTTGTTCATGGAATCTAATCTAATCATTCCCCTTTTACTATTGCTTATACATTCAATTGATGATGCCTCTCCAGAGCATCTTATTATACTCCTAAGCTTCTTCAAGTTTGATTTCATAGTGCAGTCATTAAGCACCTAGAATTTAAACTTTTTAATGGAATTTGTTTTCATTAATTCTTATGGATAGTCAATTGTGACTCCATAAAATAAATAGCTTTAGGGGATAAGGGATAAGAGGGTGCATGAGTGCATGCCACAGTGTATATGCGGGGGACAGAGGGCAACCTGTGGGAACTGGATCTCTCCTTCTATTATGTGGGTTCCAGGGATCAAGCTCAGGTCTTTAATCTTGGTGGCAAGTACCTTTACTCACCCTCACCAAGCCACCTCTCCAACCCAATGTGCTGTTGTTTAGTTTAGTTTAGTTTAGTTTAGTTTGGTTTGGTTTGGTTTGGTTTGGTTTGGTTTGGTTTGGTTTAGCTTTAGACAAGGTCTCAAGTATTCCAGGCTGGACTCTAGCTCCCTGTGTAATTGAAGTTGACCTCGAACTTCGGATTCTCCTGCCTCTACTTCCCAAGTGCTAGAATTACAAAGGCACACACTACACCTGTTTTATGTGTTTCTGGGGATGGAATCCAGCACTTTGTGAATGCTAGGCAAGTACTCTAACAACTGAGCTACTCCTCCAGCCTCAATCATTCTTTGTTCATTGATATAAATGATACTTGTACACTAGATAGATAGATAGATAGATAGATAGATAGATAGATAGATAGATAGGATAGATGATAGATGATAGATAGACAGATAAATAGATTAGATAGATGATGATGATGAAGATAGATAGATAGATGATAGATGATATAAATGATAATTTATTCTTATATATGTGGATCTATTTTTAAAACCTTTGTATGTCACATCTATCTAGTATGTCAGTCTCTGAAACAGTATCATATTGTCTTAAGTACTAAAATTTTAAGAAATCTTGGCATCTAGAATGATTTGTTCCAATTATATTTCCTAATTTTTCTCTTTATTGTTTTTAGCTTTTTATGTTTATCTATAAATTTCAGAGTTGGTTTTCTTGAATTCAATAAGAAAAATAATGTTTGGGTTTCCATTGAAATTAATCAAGAAGTTAATTTATAAATTGCCAGTCTGATGATATTGAGTCCTTCTCGTTTATAAATGAGGGGCACAGTAGATAAAAAATGGTCCCCAAATACGTCTACTTCATGTGAATATGTCTGAATGCCTGTCAAGGAGGAATTAAAATTGCAGATGAAGTTAAGGTTCACCAAATCAGTTACCTGGTCATGGTCATGGTCACGTGCATGGACCCAGCATAATTACAGAGTCCTTACCTGTGAGGAGGAGTAAATGACTCATCATGGAAGTGATTTAAGTGAGAGTCCAGCAGTTGTTGTTGGCTTTGAAGATATAAGGCAACCAGGAATCAAGAAATACTGAGAATCTCTAAAAGCTAAAAAGGCAAGAAATGGATTCTTCCCCAGAACTTCCAGTAAATGCAGCTTACTCAACACCTTGATTTTCATTCCATGAAGCCTATTTTAAACTCTTGACCTCAAAATTTGTAAGATAATCAATTGTATTCTTTCAAAGAGCTAAATTTGTGGAAATTTGTTCTATTAGCAATAAAATGCAATGCAAAGAGAAAAAAGGTAGAAAAATATATAGGTAGATAGGGTTGACAAAATAGAGGATAGCACATAGATGGTAGATGATAGATAGATGTGATAGATGATATAGACTAGATAAGATAAATGATAGGTAGATAGAAATATTATAGATAGATGATGATAGATAGATAGATAGATGATAAATAGGTAGATACATAGAGAGATACATAGATACACAGATACATAGACATAGATGATAGATGATGGATGGATGATAGGTGATAGATAGATAGATAGATAGATAGATAGATAGATACATACATA
>NW_008352647.1:1931300-1959857 GCF_000622305.1 Nannospalax galili
AGATAGATAGATAGATAGATGATAGATAGATAGATAGATAGATAGATAGATAGATAGATAGACAGACAGACAGATAGAGA
The DNA here is from genome assembly GCF_000622305.1 of Nannospalax galili. Lineage (NCBI taxonomy): Eukaryota > Metazoa > Chordata > Mammalia > Rodentia > Spalacidae > Nannospalax > Nannospalax galili. The sequence continues at coordinate 1,931,381 of NW_008352647.1, forward strand.
TAGATAGATAGACAGACAGATAGATGATAGATACAGAGGTAAATGATAGATGATAGATACAGAAGTAGATGATAGAGTAGCAATAGGAAACTAATTCAGAGTTGTGCAACTGTGTGTTTAAATTTGTGGTAAAATTTCTATTTGCTTGCCTGCCATGTGTTCCAATCTCAGCACCAAGAAAGAAAAACATACATAGTCATGCCAGCATAGGCTTCTACCATGGATCTTCCTGGAATTTCTCCATGTGGCTGTGGTTACTTCTAGGTTTGGATAATAAATTCATTAGTCAAAAAATAGTTATTGAGAGACTTCATGAATCAGCTCTTTGCTTATTATATATAGTTTCCCACTTATTTTACACAGATCATCAGCAGGAGTCAAACAGAAGGTCAAGGCCAATGCATCTATATCAGTTCTGAGATTCTCTGTTGCAGGTGCGTGAAAGCACGCTGTCTGCCAGCCCTGTGTCATACTTTCATAGTTAAGAAATGTCCTCCTACATTCTGACAATGGTTCATTGGTGCTGTAGATTGTCAAGGCCTCACCCATATTGTCTTGGTACTTAAAAGTTCTTCTCCAAGTTTGGCCTAAGTACCTTCAGGCTGTATGGTCATTGCTAGTCAAAGACCTTATCTTCCTCACCCAAGAATGACTTGACTCAGTTGTGTTCTGTACCAGCTCCCAGGGGATTGCTGCTGAAGAAAACCCTGAATTCCCAGAGAAATAATCTACGTGCACATTTTGCATTGGCTTCTATCCCCTCCCGTTCTTTTTCCACTCTCCCGTTACACTGGAAGGACCGAGGAAAGAATGCAGCCTAGGCATTACCAGTAGCACACTTAAATAAATGGTCCAATATGGTGGCCAGAGATATGAACTTAACATATAGTTTTCTCTCCTAGCACACTGGTCACTTCCCCACTGCTCCCTTTAAATGAATCATTCAAGGAATACAGGGATTTGCCTGTGAACTTAAAATGATTCATACCCTATTCCCTTTTGTTCTCTCTCTCTCTCTCTCTCTCTCTCTCTCTCTCTCTCTCTCTCTCCCTCTCTCTCTCTCTCTCCCTCTCTGCCTCACCATGCCCTTGCTCTCTGCTCAGGATCTGTAAACAGTGACATGTCATTACTGTGGTGCTGTATTGAATTTACACCTTCTGTGTAAAGCATCACAAGTACCCAGACTTGGTTTCTATCCCACGTGCCAGGGAGAACATGGGAGAGTTCTTAGTGCCTGAGCAAGGATATGGCAGACACACAGAAATAAAATAGACATGGGACAGACAAGAGACACGAGGATATCTTCCGGTGTAAACAAGCTTCCTATATAAGTGACATCATGGGTCATACCACAAGTCATTAGGTCACTGCCAGGTAAAAGAAGTAACTTAAGAAAGACATACTGTAAACACACCCAGCGTCCTTTGTTTCCTGTTAAGGCAGGGCTGCTAGGTGCTCTGGTACTAAGATCCCAGTTTAGCTGGGCATCCTCCAAACACTCCAGTAGCCCTGCCTAGAATTAACTTCCAAATAAACTACTTGCTCTTAAATCCTCATCTCAGAGTCAGCTTCCACAGTTATCAAAATAACACAGCTGTTATCTCATAAATTTGTGTGCTTTAATTCCTTCTTTGTATGTATATGTGTGTTCATGCACATGTCTGCATATGTGTGTGGAGATCAGAGGGAAGTCTCAAATGTTATTTCTCAGTGGTTGCCTACCTTGTTTTTTGAGACAGAGTTTCTCATTTGCCTGCAGCTCACTAATTTGACTAGGCTGGATGGCTGCAAGTCCCAGGGTTCTGCCTGTCTCCACATCTCCAACACTGGCTTTCTTTTTTTATAAATATTTTATTTATTATTATTATTTTTTAACAGAGGATAGTGTTTATTTACAGAAGAGTGGGAGTCCCACATTTATGGCTGTGCCATAAAGTCCACATTCAAATATAGATCAGATCTCCCAACAGCTGCACAAAATGGTGAGAGAGGTGCCCCTTGGTGTTCACACACACACACACACACACACACACACACATATAAAATCTTTTGCCCCTCCCCCAGCATGCAGCTAACGTCAACTGATTGGGTGGGAGGGGTAACTGACTCCTCCCTTGACTCCTTGATGAGTGTGGGAAGGAGGTGTGACTATAGCTTGCTGGCATAGTGGTTGGAAGACATTTCCAGTTAACACTCCACCCCCTTCCTCGGCCTCTTCCATTCTTTCCACCAACCTCTTCAGCAAAAGTCCCTGAGCCTTGGAGGGGGTGGTAGTTGTGGTTGATCTTCCTCCCACTGTGGCAAGCATGCCTGGCTTTCTTTGAGTAATATTTTTATTGATTCTTTGAGATGCTCATGCAATGTATTTTGATCATATTCACACCCCCTCCCCTATCTCCTCTCAGACTTAACCCTCACCACTCTATCCCCTTCACTCTATGTCTTCTATTTTTTTAAGGTCTATTGAATCTAAATTGTGTTCCCCAAATGCTCTTGGGCATTGGTCCATTCCCTGGAGTCTGGTCAACCTACCCAGCATTGTACTCCTAAAGAAAACTGAGAGTTGATCTTCTTTAAAGGAGAGACTCTGGATAGGCTGACCAGACTCCAGAGGATAAACTTGCACCAAAGGACATCTGAGTACAAATGCTTGACTGGAAAAGACTTAGCATATAGGACAGAATGCATGAAATCCAGTGGGGGTGGAATATGTGGGCAAAGATGGGGTCTAAATTTGATTAATACACAAAAACTCAATACAAGAAGAAAGAAAACTGACTCTCCCTCTCTCAGAAGCTATCGACTGCTAATAGTCCCTCAGCTAGGGCTGGGTTCTTGCCCACCTCCTCCTCCACGCTGAGTTTCTGTCTTGCTTGGGCTTGCGTAGGTCTTGTGCATGCTGTCACAAGCACTGTGGGTTCATGTGTCCAACTGCTCTGTGGTGTCCAGACAACACTGTATCCACGTAATCATCTACCACCTCTCACTCTTACAATCTTTCTGCCCCCTCTTTCACAATGATTCCTGAGCTTTGGGAGGAGGGGGTGTGATATAGAACCCTTGGCTAGACAGGTCTCAAGCCCTGAGGGAGAACCTACTGCTGTTATCCTGTTAAATGCACATAGTATTGAACTCTTAATGACTTATTGTTATACCCATAGATTAGTGTATCTCTCAGCTCTCACCAGAGAAGCTTCTTCTTGCAACAGATGGCAGTTAACACAGAGACCCAAAACTGGTCAATGTGCAAAGAACAAAAGACTGGCTTTTCTTATGTGGCTTCTAGGAATTAAACTCAGATCCTCATATTTGCATTGCAAACATTTTATTGGCTGAGCTATCTCTCCAGCCCTCTTTCTTTGATTGCAAAAGCATTTTCATTAATGGGGTTTGATTTTATGATAGATACCAAAGTCATCCCAGAATATTTTGAAAATGCAAAAAAAAAAAAAATTAAAAATCAAGGAAAAAAAAAAACATCTCGAAAGCCCTGTTTAATGTTTTGGCTTTTGTGGTGTCCTGCTTTCTCTGCCTATGTTAGAGACAGGTGGAGAGACTACACAGGGACAATTACTCAAATCCCGTTTGTGCCAGCCTCGGTCCTCTGATATTTGGCATAAGAGCTTTGTGCGTGCAAAATCTTTATTAAACAGTGACATAACTTTCTGAGTTGGGAGAATCTGTAGAGCAGTGTGTTCAGTGACTTGTTTTAGCTGGAATGCCACAGACTGCCCCCCAACTGAGGTCTAAAAAGGAGACCTGAAATTCTGCCTCCATTCAAAGGAGGAGAGACAGGCGAGGCAGGGGCAGCCTTGAGTGGAAGTCATTCCGAAGGCCATCGCTGTTGCTCCTTGGCCTTGCTGGTACTTTTCTGCTTTTCCACCTCTCAAACGCCTATCTTCTTCATGACCGCACAGAATTCTCAGATGACAGGTTAATGCTGCTTCTCTGGCAACTTGAAATGGAGTAATTTTAAAACCCGCATTGTAATCATGGGAGTTGCTCATTTTTGAACCTATAACTAATTCAAAAGCAATTGAAATCTCCCAAAGAGATTTCAGTGGGAAGCAATCCCCTAGGCCCCAGAGTGAGGACTTGAGACAAGCTAAGTCCATCAGGCAGATCTGTAGGCAAGAAAACAGAATCCTGAAGATGGGAAGCCCAAAATAGAATGGGAAGATAGAGCTGATTGTCCCACAGTCAGGCTACCCATTTGACTCTCTTAAAAGTCCTCATCACCGCTAAATAAGCTAGACCCGATGCATTGCCCCGATGTTAAGCAGGGCTCATATATCTGTGCAGATGTTTGCCAATCAGCTAACATCAACATGGTATCAATTAAGCCTGGAGCATGCTGTTATGAACTGGAGAACACACACAACAGCAAAACCGTCCACCTTTATGAGCAATGCATAGTGGTTTCCTTAGATGTTAAGTCGGTGACTTCAATGTGTTTGTTACAGTGCTAAGCATGATTTTCCTACCAATCTTGAGATTTTGTATATGTGAGAATGCATGCTTGTAAAATAATTACAACTAAAAGCGTGTCCTTAGATACATGGAGAGATACATTGGTTCTATCAAGGTGATGATTTGCAGAAAAAGATGTTATTTGAATGAAATAATTTCACAAAGCAACAAAATATGGTGAAATTTTAATTATTATTTTTTAATATTTTATTTTTATTTTATGTGTATGATTGTGTAGTATCCATGTGTGTATGTGCACCTCTGTTGTGCAATGCCGGGATAAGTCAGAAGATGGTGTTATCTTCCTCTGAAACTGGAGGTTGGATGGTTGTTAGCTGCCATGTGGGTGCTGGGAACTGAACCCAGGTTCTCTACCAGAGCAGTCAGTGCTCTTTACCACAGAGCCATCTCTCCAGACCCTGAAATTTTAACTATATATAATTAGTTATTAATATTATGTCAGATTAGATTAATATTTGGAGAGTTAGGACATCTATATGGATGGTTTACTATAGCAAAAAAAAAAAAAAGTGAAGACAGTTTTCATAGCCCATCAAGAATTCTAAGTGTTTTAATAGTTTTGAGAGACTAAGCTTTCAAGGAACAGAACCAAGTTTTCTTAGGCCTCTGCAAAATATTTGTAGATAAGAAGTAAAGTTTGGAAGAAACAGTCAAGTAATAAGTCAGGACCAAGGGAAACGCATCACATAAGAAGGACTGAGTCATCTTATGCTGGAGAAAACAGAAGAAAGCAAAAAAGTGGTCAGGCGTAGGCGCACACATAGTTCCAGTGCACAGGAGACCGAGGCAAGACTGCAGCTTGGAAGCCAGCCTGGTCTACACATTGAATTCAAAGCCACCTGCCTGGAGAGAGAAAAAGAAGAAGGGAAGAAATGAACAAGAAAGGAAGTGTAGGGGATGGGAGGGAAAGGGGAGGAGAGGGAAGGAAGTGAGGGGAAGAGAAGGGGAAGGGATAGGGAAAAGAAAGGAAAGGGGGATGGAGGGAAAGAGGAAGGGAAGGGAGGGACGGGAGAAGGAAATAGAACAGGGAGGGGAGGGAAAGGAAGGGAAGGGAGGAGGGGAAGGGAGAAGGAGAAGAGGAAGAAAGGATGGGAGAGAGGAAATGAAGGAACAACAGATTAAAGGCCAGTGCTTCCTTTTTCACTCCTAGACAGAATAAACCCTAAGTGAACAGGACATGGGACACAAAAGGGGCAGGCCTGAGTCCCTTCTCCCAGGGCCATGAAGATACATAAATATTCCACCATGTCTTGGAGGCAGGGAAGGTTGGGAGGCCCAAAACATTGAGCCTATTCTCACATAAAGTCGGGTCCTAAGCAAGACTAATGTTGTAGAGTGAGAAAGACACGCCCAGGTCTCCAACTCAATCAGTACATAGTGACTTGATGCTCCATTGTTTGCACAGATGTGCCCAACAGTTTTCCCTGCACTGCCTTGCAATACGAACATGAAGTTCCACGCATCGAGAGGTGGAGTGCATCTGCCCTAGCTTTGAGTCAGGTTGGCCTTTCAATGACTGTGATCAGCAGAAAGGTGGTGTAGATGATGTGATGCATGATGCGAGCCCAAGTCTTAATAGATCTTGAATTTTCTGGCCTTCGGTCTAGCCTTCTAGACGTGGAGGTAAACCATGGGAGGTCGCAGGAGTAAAACTGACCTCAATTGTCAGACTTCAAAATGTAGCCATCTTGAATCTTCCAGGTCAGCCAACCTTCAGGCTGAGGGGCTCACCAACCAACCCATAGAATCTTAAGAAAAACAATTCATTATTTTAACTCACTAAGTTTTAAGGTGATTTGTTATGCAGTAGCAATGAAAAAAAAACTATCAAACATGACTTGTTTCTCCTCTCTGATCCATGTCATCAGTATCCTAGATTCTTGAGCGCAACAGTATGAAGGTCAGAGTTGGATGGATGGGGGAAATGAAGCAAAGCACTTATCCCTCCAGATCAAGCAGGCAGGGGTCCAGGATTAAGTCAAATGGGTTGCTATGTTTGTACTCTGCTTGGTGAGGAGTGTGGCGAAAGGTCTAGCCTGGGAATCAGAATTCATGAGTCACTCACTATAAAAGCTACCTGCATTCTTGTGTCATCACCAGCAAAATGTCCTCACCTGCCCTGTTAATTCCACAGCAAGGGTAGCCATGTGGGGCCAAGGAAAAAAATGCTTTGAAAACTCAGCTGTGTGATGCAAGCATGAGCCATACCTATAAATTAGATCCAATGCTACTAATTAGATCCATATTCATTTATTGAATCCACAGCTCTTTCAGATTATTTGAGGGGATAAAAGGAGACATTTTTATGACTGGAAGTCATGGGCACCATCATCTTGCAAATATAGGTCTTCATAGAAAGGGTGTGTCTAGTATTAGAACCTAGAGCACCAAGTCCAAACTCTCCCAGAAGGATCTAGAAACCAAAGAAAAGAGGAAAATACACAACAACATGAGTCATTTGATTCTCCCGTCCTCATTTCCAGAACTACAAACTGGAAAAAAAGTAGAGCACTTTTTACCCAGCTCCTCAGACACTGTGGAGATGGAAATTGAACGGAATGAGCCACCACTCATCACCTACCTGTGCCAGATACTAGAAGAGAATATCTTATGTATACTTTTCATCATTCTTTTTCAGTCTCCTTGGGAGATGGCAAAAGAAGAAAGAAAGTGATTTTAAGGAGAGAAACCATATTGAAAGACACGATTAGTATATTGGCTAAAGACGACAAGGAATATGAAGGTTTTCCAAAGGTAAGAATTGAAGAGGAAGTAAAAAAAGAACTCATGCGATAGAAGAAAGAAACAAACAAGCATAGGGTGATCAAAGAGGATGTGTCCAGGGCCTCAGTTCAGCTAGAAAAGATGGAACAGAACTGTGTGGATGGCAGTGGAATATGAGAGTCCAATGTGGAGTTGAGGCAGCCAGAGACACAGAAGCACTAGGATGTGTGAGGATTTGTTCTGGGGTCATTGCTTACCCAGCTGTAGAAGATGGTTCAGCAGCCAGTCTGAAAGGATGCTGTCTTTGCTTCTGATGGGTTCTCTCAAAGTCCCCAGAGCAGGCACTCACTCAGTAAGGGACAGTTGAGAGCGGTCTAGAAATCATACATTCTAAAAGGAAAAGGGAAACAAGAACATGAAATGCCAAAATTATTAGAGTTTACAATATACAAATGATCAATGAACAGATAAAAGGATGCCCAGCATCAATAGTCATTGTGGGACAAAATCAGAGCCACGTGAGACACCACTTCATACCCTCTGAGATGGTGCTGATCAAAGTGGCAGACGTGTAACAGTAAGTGCTGCTGAGGATGTAGACAAACCGAAACCTGTTGGCTTGGCAGTGAGAATGTAAATATTGGACACTTACTTCAAGTATAGATTGTAAGGCAAGAGAATACAGCAGTGAGAGGTTCAGAAGAGCCCCGGGCAAAGGCTGCCACATTCACACATGAAAGAAACCAGCTGGCAAAGAAGAAGGCTGGAACCACCACATCCCCCATCCCCCAAACTCCTACCCCCTTCATCAAACCAATTAAATACAAATCTGGACCCCAGCACAGGCAGCAGACACAGAAGCACTCCAGAGTTCCTGGAAGTGACTTATAATTCATTGTAATACTAAAACACACACCCCTGAGTAGAGATTTAAGATGTTGAGATATGTGATGCATGAGATTGTATGTAAGGCTGCAAGTAACAGACTGTGTGACAAAGCCATAACGCAGTATGCAAATAACCCCAAAAGTCTTGTGCTGTGTAACATAAAAGCCCAAACTCTTGCACAGCAGAGCTGTTGAGCTCCCAAGCTTGCTTTTTGCTCCAACCTGCTCTCAGAAGAGCATCTTTTTCTAATAAACTGCCCCTGCTTCTGCTCCTATCCAAGTGTCACAGTCTAATTCTTTTCTTTGGTACAAAAGAATCCAAGCCCCTCTGGAGATCCCTAACAAACCCAAATATCTGAGAATGTCCTTGCTGCTGCCTCAAAATGAGTTATTTGCTGTGTTAGACAGCTTTGGTTGTCAACTTGACATACCTGGGTAGAGGGGGCCTCAATTGGGGAATTGCCTCAATTGGATTGGCCTGTGACCATGTCTGTAGGGCATCTTCTTGATTGTTGAGTCATGTGGGAGGGCCCAGCCCATGTGGGAGGGCCCAGCCCACTGTGGGTGGTACCACCCCTAAGAAGGTGGCCCCATATTGTATAAGAAAGCAGGCTGAGCAAGGCCAGAAGAGCAAGCCAGTAAGCAGTGTTCTTCCATGGCCTGTGCTCCAGCTCCTGCCTCCAGGTTCCTGCCCTGAGTTCCTACCTTGGGCTCCCTGATGAACTGTGACCCAGAAAATGTAAGCCAAATAAACCCTTTCCTCCCCAAGTTGATATTGGTCAGAGTATTTTGTCACACCAATGGAGATACAAACTAGAATACTTGAGTTATCATATGCCCCAGAAATTCCACTCTTTGGAAAGAGAAATAAAAATATTTATCTTATATTACATATATCCTAGCCATACAAAGATTTACATGTAAAAACACACACACACATATATATAATATATATAACATAAATTAACCTTGAAAACAGGATGCTAATAATAAAGAAGGTATGTAATAAAAGCCATATATTGCATATTACCTTTATATGAAGCGTCCAAAATAGGTAAATTCATAGAAGCAGAAATGGATATTGATTGCTTAGGGCTGGAGATGAGGTAGAGATAGGGGTAGATGAAAATAGAGAGTGACCAGTAATGTATATGAAGGTTCCTTTGAGATTACAAAACGCTCCCAAGTTTATGCTGGTGATGCTACACAACACTGTAAATATACTGAAAATCAATAAACATTAGAAATGTGAAATTAATTACGTATCAATAAGCTATGGTTATTAAAAAGTAATCATGACCTGTAACCCCATGAAGAAGCATGGAACTTTTCTTTTCTTACTGTTTCTGACCTTAGTGACAAGCACATCACGCAGAATTTGGGTTTGTTTTTATCATGGTGCTACAGGCACATACCAGGTCAAGGAGACAGAAGTAAAAGAGGATCTAGAGGCCTAGATACTGCCTGACGCCACCCAGGTGAGTCACCAGGTCACGTACAACATGTATGTGCACTTCAAAGTGGCAGCACCTTCCTCACAACCTCTGAACAATAAGGATCTTCCTTGTGGCTCACATATAAAAGAGAGAATTCTGTGAAATGATTTGCAGTCTAGTCCAGAGACACATAATGCAGCCACTGCTATACTGACTGTACTGTTGAGATCTTTGAAATCAGGGGGAGACATTCCTCGTGAAAATCCACATGTGTTGAGCAAGAGAGTGAAGTATTCCAAACCGAGTTTTGGAAGAATAATCCAGCAACAGAAAAGAAAATAGCGTAACAGAGGCAGAAAGAGCCTTTAACAGTCTACTGTAGAAGTGAGAATTAGTAAAATCCTGAAAGGGAGAAGGAGGAAGAGAGAAAAATGGAGACAGACAGACCAATCCTGTTCCTCCTATAATGTGGAGACCGTCACTATATAAGAGATAAGAAATGAAGTAAAGAAAGAAATGAGAAATAATGTTCAATTTTTCAAGCTGTGTGACCAAGAAGATAATCTATGGAAAAAGATCAGGTTTGGGCCAGTGAACTTGTAGGTGTTGCTGGAGCCTTCAGGTGATAGTGTACCATCTAGAAGTCAGATGTTTAAGATACAGTCTCTGAAACCACCCCCTTCAGGGTCATGGGTCAATGTGTCGGATCACCAAGAGGGAAAAGAGGCAGGCGGTCAGAAGTCTGATAGAAGTACTGGGAGAAAGAGCACACAAATTGGAAGTGTCAGACATCACAGAAATCAGACAGCAATGATGCAAGTGGAGGTCGGCTGCTACTTCCAAGACTGAAAGGAAGACCAGGTACAGGCCATGGTCAAATCACAGGTGATTTGAGAACCAAGAAATGCTGTGTAATTAGAGGTGGGATTCTACATCAAGACCTCTATTAAAAGCAGGTCTTCCCAATCCTCAGTAGAGTGAGTAGGCATGGTGAACAGGCAAAGGCCTGCATCACTCTACAAGCAGAGAGAAACTCGTCCAAGGAGTGCTGCTGACAGTACTCATAAACCATGCTTGCCCTGTGTGAGGTTTCCGAAGGCCTCGCTACGAAGGACAAGAGCCAGTGTTTAACAGCAAAGTTAGCACCAATTTTGAAGATGTGTGACAGAACATTTAAGGAGCACCCAGGACAGTTGCAGGAGCAATTTAAGGAAATGCCAGATGGTTTTATAGAGTAATGAAAGGCTAGGCATATGGACAGCAATCAGGATGAAACTCAAAACAAAGCTAAGATGATGTAATCTCATTCTGATGAAACTCTGTAGACACAGTAGAGAAGCTGATGGGTCAAAGATGAAATACAAATGACTAATAAAAATGAAAAAAATTTCAACCTCAATAGTCATTAGAGAAATCAAAATTAAAACTACATTGAGATTCCATCTTACCCCAGTCAGAGTGGCAATCATGAAAAAAAAAAAAAAAAAAAAAGTAAATAACAACCAGTGCTGGTGAGGATGCAGACAAAAAGGGACCCTTACGCATTGCTGCTGGGAATGTAAGTGATCAAGCCACTATGGAAATCAGTATGTAGGTTTCTCAGAAGCTAAAAATAGATACACCATGTGGCCTAGCTGTCCTAGTCATGTATATTTACCCCCTAAACTTGAAGTCAGCATGTCACAGAGATACTTGCACATCAATGTTAATGGCAGTATTATTCACAATCGCTAAGTTGGAAACCAGCTTAAGTGTCTAACAACAGAGGAATTAATAAAGAAATCATTATTTTATTTATATATACATAAATAATGGAATTTTTCATCCATAAAGAATAATGAAATTATGTCTCTTGCAGAAAAATGGATATAACTGGAGATAATCGTATTAAGTGAATTAAGTCAGTCTCGGAAAGATAAATATTGTATGTTTTCTTCTACCTGTGGGTCTTATATTTTATAAAGAAAGATAAAACAATGTATATGCAAAAATAGAAGTGGAATTATCTAAGGGAACAAAAGGGACTGACGGGGGAGGAAGGAGAGAGAGACAAGGAGGGGATATATATGTTCAACAGACTTAGACGTGCATGAAAACATCCTTATGTAACACAGTATCAATGAGGCCTTCCTCTCCTCCAGAAGTCTCATTAGCAGGATCATTCCTCCCTAGAAATTCCTGATTCTGATCCCCTCCACTTCTCTAGAAACGATATCCTAATTGATTTTTAATCATTTTCATTTCTCAAAGTAAATTTCCCTCTGGAGGTGCCATGGTGGCCAAATCACTCTGGTGTGTGTGTGTGTGTGTGTGTGTGTGTGTGTGTGTACACTGGGGACATCCATACATGTAACAGTGTTACAGTCTTGACCCTACACACAGTTTCAGCTGAGAGCTACCAGTGCAGAAAAATGAAGCGTATCTGAGAAATGTCTTCCCATTTGTATAGAAAAGAATTTCCCATATTTCCTCAGTTTAATTATTATCTCACTAATAATTTTAGGCAATGCTAGATCGAAAGAAAAATCTGTTTTTCCTTTTAAGTAGATAGGTCCAAACAACTGAGTATTTATGTCCTAAAAATCTACCAGTTATTTGGTAAAACTAAAACACATAAATTAAAAGGAACCCCCCCATATCACCTGCCCTGTTAGATGGCCCCATCTTTGTTCTTCCAAACTTTCTACCTGAGGCACCTTCCCAGGTCTCTGCTACACACAGCTCCGTCTTCATGACACCTCTCACCTCCCTGGCCCAGCACGCCCTCCCTCCGCTCTCCCCAGAGAGCTGCTCACACCTCCCTCTCTACTCTCATGTCCCTGCTCACGTCCTTAACACACAACATCACAGTTATTCTCTGGTGATAGACAGTGTACCTTAAAGTGAGGGAACATGTTTAATTCATAGCCCTTTCCTCGGCTCTTAATGGGGTCTGCCACTTCCTAGGTGCTTGCTACATGTTTATGCATTGAATGAACGATCCATGCTGCCAAACTCAAAGAAAAACTTTCAAGTGACAAGGTAGGAAAACTGTAGGTGCCAGCCTACAAAGAGATGCAAAGCCATGCATGCCAGTGTGAGTCCACATACACATGTGCATTTATATGCATGTTGACATAATCAGATGCCTTTATCCTAGCTGCCTGGAGAGAGTGATTCCAGGTCTCTCCCTGGGAGAAACACAGAAATTGAGTACCTACCTAAGGTCACACAGACAGCATGTAGCAGAATTGGGTTTCAAACAATGGCAAATTAACTCAGAGCCACTTTCTTGACCAATCCCTGCCTCCCTTTCCTCCTGACAAAATGTCTTAGGAATATATAGAACTACAAACATTTCTCTAAAGAAGTAAAGTGAAAAGCTTATGCCTTACCCCTGTCTCACTTCCAATGCCCAGCACTACTCAGACTACCCGTGATTATAAAATCTATGAATTTAACATAGCCAACAAATGGGTGTGTAGCAACCTAATCCGTACAGGAAGTGGGGTACTGATCTGAGAAGAACATAGGCATTGCCGTGGGTGAGGAAGAAAGACAGAGACATCGAAGGCTGTAAGAGGAGAGTATCTTAGGTACCAAAATAGGATGGAGAGACTCAGATTGTGAATCCTCACTTCCATGGAGCAGAACCCAGGACCTCTGGAAAGCCAGGGCAACTGAAAGACAAACGTAATAGACTCAAAAAGAAACAGTCATACCCTGGCTAGGCCAATGCCCATGCACCTGAGATAGCAGAAAACGAAGAGTTGTTCCAGCTTTGACACAGCCTGGGACACACTGCTATTCAGTCAATGTGTCTCAGTCTCCTCCCCTGCACATACTTTGTAGAGCATGCCAGACCACAGCCCATCCTACTTAGAGTCTAAGTCTGTCATTCAATATTTATAATAGTTCTTCTAAATTAAGGAGAAGGCATTGACTTTAGGGTAAAAAATGGTTATTTTGACTTTGGCCCCAAAACTCAGAAACCTGAGGGAAGAGGCCAATAATTACAGAATCCACAGATTCAGTCTTTTAGCTCAGACTCATCAGCATTCTCTGTAATGGCAGGGCAGGAGCATTCTGAGTGCTCCCAGGTGCTCTAAGTGCTCCCCACTACTCCTTCTACTCCCCAAATTACCACCTCCAGACCAATGACAATAGCACTACTCCCCAGTGCTAGACCTTCATGCCAAAGTTGTTCTAGTTCATCTCCTTAACAGCACTATAAAAACAGGATTATCAGAGCTGGGGAGATCACTCAGTAAGTAAAATGATTACCACACAAGCATGAGGACTGAGTTCAGATCTCGAGCACCCACGTAAAAGCTTGGGACAACAGCTTGTGTGCCTGTAGCCCCAGAGCTCCAGGGGCGCGACCAGGGGCAGGTGAATCCTTGGAGCTCATTAGCCAAACAGTCTAGCTGAATGGGCAAGCTCTGGGGTTTGTTTCAAGAAAATAAGACATCCTGGCCTCCAGATGCATGCACACCCACATGTCCACATGCACACGCAGAATGAGAAGGGTCAGTGATAAGGGATGTATCCTGAGACGAAGCCCAAGGAATACAAAGATTTTATCAGCTGAGAGATTCCCAGCAATCAATCCTTGTTAAAGAGCACAGTTTGTACAGCCTTTGAATGCTTACCTTACAGAGGAGGGAGCCTGTGCTGCTATCCTTGCTCCACCTGTTCTGTCACCATGACTTCCACATTATTTGTTGCTTCCTTCTTTCAAGGTTGCTCAAGAAAATGCTTGCACTGGGTACAAACCGAGAGAAGGGCCGCTCTGCTTCGAGCCTAGAATGAAGGGTACTGACTCTTGCCTTTATATACCAGAGATTACTACACTAGTGACCAGGCAATGTTCTAGCTGTTCAAGTGCCCAGGCAATGTGCCTCACTTTAGGTCCTAGGAAGAAGCAAAAATGAAAATGTGGAAAAACAGTAACAGTTGTTGTTGCAGTAACAGCAACAACAGTACAGGACCAAAGAAGACAAAGAAGAGTCAGCAGATGACTTTGAGAGAGCGCTTATAGTGTGAAGCGGGTCTGCCTGCTCCAGAGGGAAGGAGAGGAGTGGATCTTTGATCGCAGCCCCTGGGATCCGACAGCCCCTCACACTCTTCACAATGCTTTTCTGGAGAGAAGAATATAGGAATCACACTTCTCTGGCGGCCACACAGTGTTATCTTTTCCAAAAGTTTTCGCAGTTCTATCTAGACCCCTGAACTTTGGGTGGATGGATGGCTATCTGGGGGAAATGGTTGCATTCTGTAACGTCTGTCCATGAGGCACTATTCTGACACTGGATCCCATTAAGGATCCAGGCCACTGTGTCTTCTGATGTCGCCTGTCTCTCGTTTTAATACCCAGCAGTGTGGAGTGTTCAGGAGGCGGATCTGCTGCCCTTCATAAGAATGATTTACAGGTACGCAGAACGCCACTGTGTGGATGTACCACATTTTCATTAACCATTCATCAGTTGAGGGACATTTAGGTTGTGTCTTAGCTATTGTAAAGAGAGTAGCTACTCAGCAGTAAGAAAAGACGAAATTACGAAATTTGCAGGTAAGTGGATGGAGCTACAGAGTGTTATACTAAGTGAAGTAACACAAACACAGAAAAGCAAGAAATGTATGTTCTCCCTCATTTGTGGATTGTAGCACCAATCCCTTATACGTGAGTACATAAATTCTGATGTAACACCAGGAGCCAGGTAAAGGCAAAGAATACCTGGAGGTAAAGGAAAAGAAACAACCTGAAAGGGGGACAGTAGGGAACATACGTTACCTGAGGGAGATGGAAAAGTGGGAGTAATCGGCAGGGAGGAGAGGAGGGAGGTATGGGGGAGGGAGAGAAGTCAGGAGAGGAAGGATGGTGGGAGTCCAGAGGCATTGGGGGGAGGGTGGGGATAATGGGGTCACTGTGACTAGGGAGGAAGAGAGGAGGGAAGCCGGATGAGAGAAAAAGAGTGGAGATGAGTGACTCTCGGGGGACTAGGAAACCTAGAGGAAAAAGTGATGCCCTCAAAACCCTATGAGAAATGCACATAGAGTGTCTGAACATTAATGCATTTCTATACCTGGGAGCTGCTTGGCAGGGAACACAGTGCCAGACAGAAGAGACCTCCCTTAGAATGATAAGTGGAGGTGGTCCAGCAGACTCCCAAAATTACACAGGATATTGCTGAACCTCTTTGATATCTCCC
Organism: Nannospalax galili; assembly: GCF_000622305.1. Taxonomy (NCBI): domain Eukaryota; kingdom Metazoa; phylum Chordata; class Mammalia; order Rodentia; family Spalacidae; genus Nannospalax; species Nannospalax galili. The sequence continues at coordinate 1,947,110 of NW_008352647.1, forward strand.
AGGACAAGTAGATAAAACCCTGCTTTTGAGAAAAGGACATACTTGGAGTACAGGACTTGAAACAGTGGAGTAGGAACTGACCTGGAGGCCTTCTAACAGAAGTTTGGCTGTCATAATGCTAGAAGGTGGTATGCAACTGCTAAGGGAGAATAGCAATCAATGGTCCATCCCAGTCCTGAAGCCTAATAACCAAGACAACTGGCACGGCAAACTACCTCTATTGGTGCAGTACTGGCACTGTTATCTGGGGGGGGGGGCAATCAATAGCTATCTAGTTGGATTTAATGCTCTTTCAATGGGCGGGAACTCATGGGTGGCACTGTAAACTCAGCCAAATACACATGACAGGAAAGGACATAAACCTGGACATAAGCCAGAACCTGGAGAAAACCCTATCTCTTTCATATCTCAAGACAAAAGAAACATCTTACTATATGCTAAATATCGATCTTTATATTTATAGACAAGCATGCCATACAGCACTCATCAAAGAAGCTTCTTTTTGCAACAGATGGAGGCTACTGCAGAATCGCACATCTGGTCAGGCACAGAGAACACGCACCTGGGAAATGCCCAGTACTAGGTGACACATCTGCAGTCGAATCTCTACAACTAAGGTTTATGGAGCATAGGGGAATAAGGGGTAGAGAGGGCTAATGCACCCATCAACTCTCACCAGTGAGGCTTCCTTGTACAGCAGAGTGAGATGCACACAGAAGGCCACAACTGGCCAAGTTTTGGCGAATAAGAGACTCTAGAGTGTAATATGGGACTCCTATATGGAACCTCACCCACCCACAGCTCAGGGACCATTGCAGAAGAAGAGGCAGAAAGATTGTAAGAGCCACGGCTGGTTCATGAACAGATGAGGTGGAGGCTTCCAGGCCAATGGAGGCTTTGCTCCTGTGTGCCTGCAGCAGTGACGGTGTTGAGCTCAGGACCCATGTCAGCCCAATTAAACAAGGGCCAAAGGGAAGGTATGAAATAAATGGTGGGTCAGCACTAGATCGAGAACTATTTGAGACTGATTGCTACTGGGTGAAGGAGAGTATGACTTACATACAACCACTGGATGGACTGACTAGACTACAGCGGCCGCATTTACACTGAAGGACATTTTGATACAAACACCTGAATGAATAGGACTTAACATGTACAGCAGAGTATATAGGGTTCGGTGGGGGGGGCGGTGGAGGGGGAGGGAGGTTTGGATTTGATTGGGAAATGTATGAAATTTAAAAAGCTCAATAAAGAAATTATTATAAAAAAAGAAATCCACCAAAAAGATGGAGATCAATCTGCCTAAACTTTTTCCACTCAAAATCGCTCACCGTTGGTTGAAAGAGTGACCTGTCTCCATACCCAGTCTCTAACTTCTGTTGTACTGTCCTAATGGACGTCATTCATTTTTCTGTCAATCACATATGCACACCTACTATATGCCGGGCATAATTTCTTTTTCTGACAGGTATGCTCAAATACCCACAGAACCCACCTTAAAAAGGTGAATGCTTAGTGCAAGCACTTAAACAGAAACATGAAGAAGTATTTATTTTTAAGTCCTCAACAAGAAACACAGGATCCCTGATACCTGCTCTGGTTAGTATGTAACCTGTTACATAAAACTCAACTTGGGTTAAATGAGCTCTTGGAATAAAGTCATATTTTATTCTCCTTTTGTGTTCGAAAAGGTTATCTGAGCCTCAATATCTCTCTAAGAGGACCTTCGTATTTATGCACCAGAACCTCTCCTTTTCCCACAGAGTCTTAAGTTACCACTTTGATGGCTTCTCTCCCATAGTGTCTGGGCAACTGATCGACCAAATGGACTTCTCCACAGAAGCCTTCAAGCCACCTCAACCAAGTTACGACTTTAGAGTTTGTAATCAACAATGCCCCACTTTCTGATATCAGGGTCTCTATTATTTTAGGTGATATGGGTTATAAATATAACAGTAGTAAATTAACTCAGTTGGTTCTTACTACAAGATGATATATGGGTGAATGATGATAGAAAGTAGTTTGGGGTTGACTCAGCAGCTCACCAACTTAGTCATTGCCACATTTCTGCTGTTTCCCATGATGCTGATTTCCCCCAAGGCAGGGTGTACTTCAAGCTCTGAGATGCTTGTCAACACCTACCAAAGGCCCACACTTCTTCAGAGACAGCGGAAGGAGTCACTCTGAAAAGCTCTCTGAGAAAAATTATGAAGTACAATTCTAGAAACGCTAAGAAAATATCTCTTTCCCTTTCCATTTGGTCCAAATGGAACCAAGCTCCCAGCCCTGAACCAATCACCATGATCAGGAAATAGCATTTTACTAACTAAAATAGTTCTGAACTTTGGTATAAAGTGTAATCATACTGGTTGTTGGTTTCCTAGGATCTAGAATTACCTAGGAGATAAATCTCTGGGTGTGTCTGTGAGGGAGTTTCTAGACTGGGCTAATTGAAGTGGGAATATACCACCCTAAATGTGGGCAGCACCATTCCATAGGTTGAGGTCCTGGGCTAAACAAAAAGGAAAAAGCGAGCTGAGCCCCAGCCATTTTCTTTTGCTACCATCTGACTTCAGATGCACCGTGACCAGCTGCCTCATGACAGCAAGCACCAGTCCAAACAAACCTTCTCTTCCCTAATTTGCTGTTGCCAAATGAGAAAAGTAATTAATACATAACAGCTCAGTTCTTCCCACAAAGAGTGTGAGTTTGAATAGGAGAGGTGTCCGTCCTAGTGTCCTAGTTGAAATTGGGATTTTTATGAATATTGCTGTTGGGGAAGATAGCTCCAACTTCTGCTATGATCAAGAAGAAGGAGGAGGAGGAGGAGGAGGAAGAAGGACAATGATGATGCTGATGATGACACCAAACATTTACTGAGCAGGACCATGCACAAGACCTTGCCAAGAGCTGGTCACTAAATACAATCAGAGTAACATGCGCTTAGATCTCTGCAGGACTCCAACCAAGACAAACACCTAGTCAGCCTTAGTTGAATCCACTTGCATCCCTCCCTCCAACTCTGAGCACCCTTATTTCACTGCTATGTAGGCTTAAAGTTCGGGGCAGATATAATTACTGATTTTAGGCAAGCTCTTGAAAAGACCCCAAAGGTCTTTTTACTCAAATAGAGATCATTTGTTGTAATGAGCCCTACTCATCACCTCCTGGCCTTGGAGCTCAATTAATTTTACACAAGAAACGAGCTGGGTGCTTTGACCTGCTCTTGGAGATATTCCCATTAAAGAGGTTATTGCCTCTCTCAGCAGGGACCTAACTAGAAATTGGCTGCAAGGGACTCTGTAAACCTGGCACTGAAGACAGAAAAACTGGGGTTTCTGTGACTAGAGAAGCAGCAGAAAACAGGTCCCACCTGAGCCAGAGTGCCTCCTCAGTTCGGGTCTGTCACTGTGTCACTGAAGTTTTCAAGGAATTTACAAGTAAATAGCCTGCCTGAGACCCCTCTCCTATCCACCCGCCTGCACTTGGCTGAGCTGAGTCCTCTTCACCCTTCAGTACTGACCTTGGTGATCTTCTTCTGGGAAATCTTTTCGACTCTTCCAAACCTTGGAGATTGTGTTGATTCCCCTTCTAGCCTTTGCCATACTCTTAACCCGTTTTCTTTCTATTATGCATTTAATTTGTGCTTACAAGTGACTTGATTTTTGTCTATGTCTGCATGAGATCACAGCATGAACCAAAATCAACTCTTTTATTTTCAGCTGTACTGTTAACCTCTTACAGGAAAGCAACTACCAAAGAAAGTAAGCAAAGAAGGAGATGAATCCTTAGGTATCCAAGGAAAAGCATCTTGGCCCTCCTCTTCTCACAGATCTGCCAGCCTCACCCTAGAATCTTGGAGCTGTCTGCTTTCCAATTCCCTGATGGTGATGGCGTATTATTTCTACCCTCCGTTCGTTTTGGAATCTGTGGACTCAAAGAGGTGTGTGGCAGAAGCCTGAAGGAGATGGTGAACTTCATTACTCAACTAGAAAAACAAGATGTTAATTTTTTTTTTTTCCTTTCAGTCTTTTCGGGTTGGGGGAGGAAGCTTCCTACTGAATCACTATCTTATGGAATGGTATTCTTCAAATTTATTTTTAGTGTAGAATAAGTTTGTTTCTTTGTTTTGTAATTTACTAATTGCCATGGACCAACGCATAGTTTTATTCTATGTACGTCAGGCAACAATGCTTTCCCGTCTGACTCAGGAAAGAAAGCAGGTGCACTGACTGGGCAGTGAGAGGCAGCACCAAGCATCACATCTGCTCGTTGCTCACACTGGTACTGGCCTTATGTCACCTAGTCCAAAAGCAGAGCTTCTGAAAGAGGCCCTACTCTGTATCTTGGCTGGCCTACCTGCCTTTCTGAGCCTTCTGGTTTATATAGATCTCTTCTTAGTGAGCTGAGACTCCAGTGCCATCAGAATGCTCCAGCTTCACAAGAACCTTTCATAAAGGAAAACTCCCTTAATCCCAGAAGAGTGTTTCAGTACTCCATGCATACCATGGGCCAGGCTTAGGACCCGCTCAGCTGAGCCAGGCATTGTTCCCCACCTGGAATGAGTTCAGACAGAAGCAAGTTTTTTCTCAGACCGTTTTGTATTGTCTTTTTTTCTTCATATAATATAATGGAAGGCACCTATCCACCTGGTGCCAAGTAGACAATAGAAATATGAGTAATAATAATAATTACATGATATTAATGAGTTAGGCACTCTACCACGTGCTTTGCATATATAATTTTATTTAATCCTTATGACAATCTCAGAGGAGAAAAATGTTTATCCTTATCTTGAAGATGAGAAAGTCAAAGCCCAAGAACACAATACTTACCTGAAGTCACCAAAACAGGGGGCTAAGTGGCCGATATTTTAAATTTTTTATTATTTTTATTTTATGTGTATGAGTGTATTGCCTCGTGTAAATAAGTGCACCCATGTCGTGCAATGCCCGCAGAGGTCAGAAGAGGCTGTCGGATCCCCTGGGACTGGAGTTATGGACAGTTGTTAACTTCCATGTGGGTGCTGGGAATGGAATCCCAGTCCTCTGTAAGAGCAGTCAGTGCTTTCTTTTTTTAATTAATTAATTAATTAATTTTTTATTTTTATTTTATGTGTATGTGTGTATTGCCTGCATGTAAGTAAGTGCACCCATGTCATGCAATGCCCCCGGAGGTCAGAAGAGGCTATCGGATCCCCTGGGACTGGAGTTACGGACAGTTGTTAGCTGCCATGTGGGTGCTGGGACTCGAACCTGGGTCTTCTACAAGAACAACCAGTGTTCTTAACCCCTGAGCCATCTCTCCAGCCCAGTGGTCAATATTTAAACGAAAGATTTTTTTTCACCCTGAATTCAGTGCATTTCATCACCGTGTTATATTTTCTCTGACTTCAGTTCTGAGTCTAAAGAGATCAAAGGAAGGAAGACCAAGATAAAATACCAGAAGGAGCTCTCTAGCCCTCATGTCCTACCCATACTTATTTCTCAGATGAGTGTGAAAGCCTAAGGGAAAGTTCTAGAGGACTGCCAGTCTGGAAAGGGACGAATGGGACATCAGGGTACAAACTGCTGTGACCTTAATTGATGAACAGTCTACTCATTTCTAAGCATCACACGAGCTGCTGAGAAGAGGTACTCAGTGCTATAGTTATCTTTCTGTTGCTATGACAAATACTCTGACCGAAGCAACCTTGTGGGAGAAAGGGCTTATTTGGCTTACAGCTTCAGATCACAGTCCATCAGTGAAGGAATTCAAAGCAAGAACTTCAAAGCAAGCCTGCCTGCTATTTTACAAATCATTCCCTTCAACAGAAGACCTTACTCCACAGCCAAAGAAGTAGAGCAGGAACCATGGAGGATGCTGCTTGCTAATCAGCTCACTCAGTTCAGGACCACCTGCCTAGGAATGGTACCACCCAGAGTCGGCTGAGCCCTCCTACATCAGTTAACAATCAAGACAGTCCCCCACAGACATGCCCATAGGCCAATCTGTTCTAGACAGGTCCTCAGTGGAGGCTCTACTCTTTGATGACTCCAAGCTGTGTGAAGTCGATGGCTAAACCTAACCAGAACACCTAGCAAAGTACAGCCTTTCTCAGACTCCTTTGCACTCAACCATGTCACCATATTACAGAACGTGACAGAATGAGATGGTTGACTTCCCAGTCCATAAGAACTTCATCTACCATTCCAAGGGCTCCTTCTTCCAGAATGATAGCTAGAGTTAATTTCCAAGTGGCCTGATTATCCAGGAACCCATGGATCTCAACTGCTGAGCACACCTCTGCCACCTGAGGTGCCATTTGAATTTATTTGAATGGTAAACACACTTCTGTTAGACCACACCACCAGAATTTTGTGTTCCTTCCACTGTGGAAGCTGGCCAAGGCCACGCTGGCAGAACTGGGCTCTTTTTTACTGTGATCAACAGTTTTCTCTCACAACAAAAGCAACTTTAGCATCTCAGTCTCTAACCCTAACATCCTACTCAACTATTAACCTTATCTTACCTTCTGAATATATGCCTTCCTGGTACAGACGGCTCTAGGGGCCTTAAACCCAGAATCTGAGAGTCTTCTACCAACTGAATGAATTCAAGCTCATTACACACCCAGCACCCACACCCCACACCCATTCACAGCACCCCATTCATCCTGTACTCGTACCTGTGTTATTCTATTTGTACACACATGGTACCTCAACTAAGACATACAAGATCTCTTTTCTGACCCTTCCTCCCCCTCACAAACTATGCCAGGTCCCCATCAGGTTATCTCCTCTACAGCTGATTTCATTTATGTCTTCATAATTATTTTATCTCAATTTTTAAAAAGATTTTAATTACTTTTATAAGTGTGTCTGTATGTGGGAATGTGCACTTCAGTGCAGGCACCTAGGGAGGCCAGAAGAGGGTTCAGATCTCCTGGATCTGGCAGTAGACAGGCAAGTGTGAGCCGCTCAACACGAGTGCTGGGAACTGAACTGGTGTCCTCTGCAAAGCAGCATGCACAACTGCTGAACTATCTCTTCAGCCCCTTACCTCAAATTTTTAAACAAACATAAATCATTGATTTTGTGACAAGAACTGCTATAAACACTCTGTATTTACTCACTTAATACTCATAAATATACGTAGATAAATATTATCTTCATTTTACAGGAATATAAAAGTCAATTTATATGCCTTAATACTTAGTTTTCAGTACTTAGCACTTATATGTCTGATTAGTAAGTGCCAGAGCTGAGTGTTGGTGCCAGTAAGGCTGGCTTTGAAGCCTTTACTCATAATCACTATTTTCTTGCACACATAACCATATTAACCCTTTCCAAGTCCCATGAATCCACAATGGGATGGTCCATCTCTATTTAGAGGCACATTGGCACATAGGATAGATAACTACTCCCCATTCCTCCTGAGACAGATGCAGAAAGGTTGTCTTAAACTGCTTTCTATTTCTATAACTAAATAGCAGTTTGGGTGCGTTATAAAGAAAAGAAGTTTGTTTAGCTTACTGTTCTGGAAGTCCAAGAGCTAAGTCGTGACATGATAAGAGGGTTATTACATTACAAGACTGAGAAAATCTGCCAAAGAGAATTCATTTCTATACATAACCACTCCTGTGATAACCCATCAGCATATGGGAGGATTAGTTCAATTATATGAACAAAGTTCTTATGACCCAGTGACCCCTTAAAAGTTCCACCTGGTTCCACCTCTTACTAGCTCATAGTGGAGATTACGTTTCATTGCTAGGTCCAGGAAAGCAGACAGAAAACTCTGGGGCCTCAGAGTTTCTCAAGCCACACATCGGAGGTGAAGTGCCTACCCTTGTCTTGGGCTGTGACAGTATCTCTATCCCAGTGTGTCATCTTGTCCAGCTACTGACTCAAAAGTGTCTCCATAACTCGCAACCACACTAACAACTTAACTCAATGTTTTACAAATTGTGAGCTATCTACTATTGTGACACTGATTTGAAATTGTTGAAGCTTTTTGCCTTGTTTGTTTTTTGTTAACTACTTTTACAAAAACTTTATTGAGAATTTCATGCATGCATATAAGGTGTTTTGAACCAACCCATGCCCACTCCCTCCCTTCCAACACCTCCCATATCTCCCCATCACTTTTTTTCTTTTTATTTTTTTTCTTCTTTTATTTATTTATTTTTATGGGGCTTTTGGGTACTCTAACATTCCCCCCTCTGAAGAGGTAACCCTAAAATCTTTTAAAGGATTCAATAAAAGCTCCCAAATACTTTTGACATTTTTGGCCTTTGGAACAGAGTATATTGCTAACAGTCCCAAGAACATTTTGACTTTTAGCCAAGAAACTGGCTATTTTTCTTTAGGGTCTTTTTACCCTGACTGCCTAGCCACTTCCTACCTCCTATTCTGATTGTTTGTTTTGGAGACAGCAACTCCTTATAGCCCCCAGCTGGCCTGAAACTTGCTGTGAAACTAAGCTGGCCCTGATCTCACAGAGATTTTCCTGCCTCTGTCTTCCAAGTGCTGGGAGGCACATGCCACCACACCCAGCTAATGATGAAGATTTTTTAAAAGACCAAAATAGAGAATAAAAAAAAAAAATAGCACGCTGTGCTGCACATGCCAAAGATGTACTTTGTTTTGTGAGGCCTTTGCAGCAGCCCATTTGTGTATCCATCATCTACCCATCTGCCCATCCATCCACATAGCTACCTATCCATCCTCACACAAATGTACATATGCACATTATGAGTGTATAATGAGTCACAATGGAAAACATACTTCTTAATAACAGTTTCAGTCAAAAAATGGAAGCTGACATATTATTAATAGGTCCCCTCACTCTGGTGAAGCCACGTCTTTTTTCTAGGGGTTTTACTCCTTTATCTGAGATTGAACCATCCTCCAAATATTTGCAAGAATGCCAAATATACTTTCCCATATTAAATCAGCTCAGGACATTAATATTTTGTATTCTCTTTTCCCCACTAATGACATCAAACCTTTCGGTAATTTTTTAAAAATATTTTATGTTTATTTTGGTATGTGAGTATATTGCCTGCATGTGTGTAAGTGCACCCATGTTAGGCAGTGCCCCCGGAGATCAAAAGAAGGTGTCGGATTCCCCCTGGAAATGGAGTTATGGACAGTTGTTAGCCACCATGTGGGTCCTGGGAATTGGACCTGGTCTTCTGCAAGAGCAGCCAGTACCCTTAACTACTGAACCATCTCTCCAGCCCCCCTTTTTGCAATTTTTAAACCTAACTTTCTGTTTATAATTCTTAAAGCTCAGTTTGCTCTCTTCTTTCTTTTAAGTGTGTTCAATCTTCCTTGCTCTTGTCTAGATAAAAATGGTTCTAGTTGTGTTGCAGTGTTTTAGTTTCAAACATATACATTCCTACCTGTGTATTGCTGTGCATACAACTTGGTCCGTCATCACACTCTCCGGGAATATAAAGGTGGAAATTAAGACCTTGATTTACACATTATGCAAAAAGATATTAGAAAGAATAAATCACATTGAACTAGAACTACACACTAAAAATTTGATGAAATATATATCCCTACATATATAAGAAAAGAAACAGATAGCAGGGGTGGGGGGCGGGAGAAAAGAGTTATTTTAGATTGGCAGGAGGATGACTGATTTTTAAATTTTATCTTTTCTTACCAATTTTTAAGCTTCATTTATATAACAAATATCTATTGAGCCACTACTGACCAGCAAGATGAAAACAGTATAATATATAAAAGTGTCCCTTTTTTCATAGATCTTATGGTTTAATTATTAGAAAGTTGTTTCATTGGCAATAAATACAAGATAGAATAAAATCTAGAATGATCCAAGTTTTTAATAGGGATTAACTCACCTCACTGACAGACTTGACCTTTAATGAGGCTAAAACTCAGCACTATGAGCCCTTTGTGAGGGTGGAATGCTGGTGCTGGGGCTGTGATTCTCTTGCCCTCCAGGCAGAAGGAAGTGGGATCTGCTGAAAGCTCCTTGGCATCAGAAGCCAAGATAAGGAAGGTGATGAAGTCATGATGCTCTGAGGCTGCCACCAGAGGGGAGGTGAAGACTGGAGGCCTGAATCCTAGGAAGCCCCTGGTTCACGCCTCCTTCCGGCGCCCTATCTCAGAGCCAACCCAGCTGAGGGGTTGGTCTTGAAAGTACATCCATAAAGATGGTTAGTGCCTAATTGGCAAAAGACCCAATAATATCTTTCTGCAAGTGCAAATTTGATGATGTTCCCTTCCAACCAGTTACATCACTGCAGTGGCTTCTCATCACTCTTGGCAGAAGGCTGAAGCCCTTAGGAATCCCTATAAAGTCTTCTATAACCTGGGTGTTGTCTGTTTGTATTGAGTCTTCCTGGCTTCTGGGAGACAAGTGCATAGCCCATGAATCCTCGTCTCTTATGCTGTTTGACATACATTTTCCTTTAACTGGAATAATCTTCTCCCACCCTGCCTTCATTTCTTCTTACAAAGTATTCCATTTCAGGTCAAAGCCCAAAGATCCTTACCTTAGACATAGCCTTTCTCTATACCCTGGATCAGGCCAAGCCCTCTTTTTACTGACTTTAACAGCCCCTGTATTGTTTATATCTTCTCCACAACACTTATACAATTACAATGTAATCATTCGATTAATGTCTGCCTCTCCCATGAGGGTAGGAATGATGATCCTTCACTTTCTTTGCACTGTTTCCCCTTCTTCATTGACTCATTTAGAGACCAAGTCGTGCCTTTGATAATGTGTTGTTGAATAAATCTATGACTAGGAATAGGGACTTTGATGCCCATGTTTGGAATAGCATAGCCCAGCAGCTCAGACTGTTAAGAGTCCCACTTGGGGAGGAAAACTAAAGAGGACTTCACGATGGGTGTGTAGGACACTTGACATCAGAACAAGAAATCGTGATCACTCCTTCCTGATTGGGTAGAGAACACCCTTCTGTAGCCACAAAAGCTAATGTGGGGTTTCCTGGGTTCCATTCTGACTGGTAAGGATGGATATTTATACTAAACAGCTGAATCTCTTAAATGCCTTCCAGGGATAGCCTAATGTAGGAGAATTTACGTAAGTTGAGTGGGTAGGCCATAGTTTTGAAAATTTAGTGAGGCAGAGGAGACTGGGGAGGAGAGGCTACCCCCATCTCAAGGAGCCCAGTTTTGCTAGTGACACTGCAGTCAGTTTTAAATGGTCAGAGTAAAGGAGAATCCCAGTTCATATATAATAATCATAAAGATACCAAATACCACTTTCTGAGCATCTTGTTATGTGCTAGGTGCTTTAAAACTGTACTTTTAACCTCCAAAACTGCTCTAGCAGTTGAATTTATTATCTCTGATTTATAAACAAGAACACAGAGCCTCGGAGAGATTGGGTGGCTTGCCCAGGGCTTCACAGTGGTAAATGACAGAGTAAAGACTGACTAGCCTGTGACTGGGGCTGTGCTCCTTCATAATAGAAAGAACTGGCTCTGGGGTCAGTACATGAAGACAGAGGAACTTTTCCAGTGTCCTTAGGTCGAAAAAAACTACAGGCACTTTGCAACCTTCTTCCCACCAGGCAGCAAAAGGCCTGGGGTACATTCCCAAGGTACTATGCTCCCTTCCTCCTCAATTCCCTTTGAAGTTAGGGAAGATAGTACCTGGAGGCTGCAGAAAAATCACAGTGAGGCCGTGAATCCTTTCATAGCATCCTCATTTTTAATATAAGAATCCAGAATCAACCTTTTCTCTAGTTTCTATTTAATAAGATTATCATGATACAATTTTCTAATTCAGTGATAGAAATTAAGCATTCCATATGTAAAGTAGGACAAAAGCATCTGCTTTAATTATTTACGTAATAGCCGAAGAGGCAGACATCAAAAGAAATTCAGATAGCAGCAAGGAAGAAAAAAAAATCTTTAGAATCAGCAAGTTTTCGAAGGCGCACAAGATGGCCTCCCACACATGCACAAGCAAAGTTCAAGACTATCTTTGAAACAGAAATTGCAATTTTGTTGATAACAGGATTACTTATAATGCAACATGCCCACTGTATCCCCTTATCAAGCCCGCATTTCTGTCTTACTTATATACAAGCTACTTATTACTATGGGGTTTCAAAAAGGAAAAAAATTCACTGAAAACCTGAAAATGAATAGGCAGGGGCAGACAGTGATGACATTTCCTCTGCTCTAAACATGGGTGCCTGGAATAACAGTTCCTCGGGCTTCTGGGACACAGCAATTGGGCTCAGGCACTTCCCAGCTGAACGTGACCTCCTTGTATTCTGGATTATTTTGTCAGTACATAGTACCCTGTTTGGTGACTTCCCTCTTTCAACCTATGAGCATTTCCTTGGCCCTTAGAAGGCCTTCTGAAGGCTGGAAGAGTCCTAACACCTAATTATCTTCTTTCCCATCTCAGTTGAATCTCTATAAACCCCAAACACTGTCCTGGTGCTGAGATATAATAACAGAAACAAAACAGCTCTCAAGGACCTATTGGACTCACACAACTATGGCATACCCAGTAAGATAAAAGTTGTGTGTGCAGCATCAGAAGGACACAGGGAAACTGAGGACAGCTCCCCAGAGGACATCATTTGAGATGAGGTCTCAAAGGGGGAAGATTAGAGTTTGTAATGGGTGGGGCTATACTGGGCAAGAGGAGGAAAGATAAATAATGCTTTGGTGGTGCGAAAAACTGCAGGTAAATTAGTTTTAAAAGCCTACTGAAATTATCTGTGTATTATATATATATAT
>NW_008352647.1:1959882-1973408 GCF_000622305.1 Nannospalax galili
CAGAGCCAGACAGAAGAATCTTCTCTTCGAGTTTTTGGTCAGGGTAGTTTAAAAGACTCCCTAAATAACACAGGTTATTGCCACAGCCCTTGATTGCCTCCCAGAACTTGAAGATAAGACCCTATTGTTGAATACAGGTCATCCTATAGACACAGGACTTAGAGCACTGGTGCTAGAACTGACGTGGAATCCTCCTCCCTGAAGACCAGCTTTCATATTATCAGAGGATATTATGTAAGCTGCCGAAGGAGAAAACAGTCAGTGGTCCTTCCCAGCTGTACAGTCTAATAAACACAACGACTGGCCCAGCAAACATCTCTATTGGTACACATAAAATAAAAATGATTAAATCTAATTTTTAAGTGATGATTATTATATGATTAAAGTGTTTGTGTAGAATGATCCATATGTTGATCAAGTTGACTAGTCACAGCCTGGCACATGTGTTGCTCTCAACAAGGTGACAAGTCTACAATCTAGTACTCCAAAGGGATGGGAGGAATGAGAGGGATGAAAGCAGTCTCCATGGAGCTTCTCATTAGAGTATAATTAAGCAGAGTTGGAGCAAGAAAGGAGAGATGGAACTGCACTCAAACAGCCCTGGAGTTTGACCAAGAGAAGCTGATCAGGGCCAGACACAAAGGGGCTCCCAGAGACAACCTCAGCAAAGCCTGAGATAATGTGGGCTTACAAGGGCCTCTCATTGGCTCTACTGGAAGTAAGGATAGCCTAAAGAAGCAGAGTAAGTGGTGAGCATGTTTAACCACCATGTCTGAGAAGATGCTTAGGAGACGAGGAAAAGGCTGGGACTGGTACCAGGACAGCTGGGTTCAGCCCTGTGTTCTGACTCACTGTAAGACTGAGATGGATTCCTTCTGCTCTCCAAGAACATCTGCTATGAATCTCCAACATGTCAGAGTCCCTTCTTGGTGGCTCCTGCCACCCAGACTGTGCTGCCACTGATGGGCTAGCCAGTCATTTTCATTAGAAACGCTGAGTCCTCAGTCTTGGCTTCCTCTACACAGTGAACCAACCAAAACACACACAGAGAGAGAGAGAGAGAGAGAGAGAGAGAGAGAGAGAGTCTTCTGGCTCCTCTTCCATTATCAAAAAGAACGCCATCCCCTACGACATTATCTGGCAGAGCAGCCAACAAATTAGCCAGAAGCTGTGTCCTAGAAATCCAGGATTAACTACTGTGGGGTGAATGTTAACTGATGGGAAAAAGGAGATAGATAGATGCTGTTATGGTTTGAATGAGAAATGTCCTCCATAAGCCAGTGTGCTTGAAATTTGGGTCTCCAGCTGATGGTGCTGTCTTGGGAAGCTATGGCATCTTTGGAACATGAGACCAGGCTGGCAGAGGTAACCTACGAGGAATGGATCTTGAGGGATATACTCGACTCCATTTCAAGTCTAGCTCCCTCCTTCCTGATTCACCAAGATGTGAGGAACATCTGCCTCGTGCTCCCACCTCACCAGGTGGCGCCGTCCCAGCCATCATGCTGTCCCTGCCACAATAGACTGGATCATCCCCTGAACCATGAGCCAAAATGAGCCTCTCCTCCCTGAAGTTGCTTTTGTCAGGTCTTATATTGGTTACATGTCTCATAGTTGTGATCAAATACCTGATAAAAGTAACTTAAGGATGAAAGGGTTTATTTTGGCTTACAGTTCCAAGGGATGCAGTTTATCAAGGCAGGGAAAATGTGGTGGCAGGATCAGGAGAGAACTGGTCACAGTGTGTCCACAGTCAGGAAACAGAGCAATGAATTCTAGTATCCAGCTTGCTTTCTCTATTTTGGTCAGTCCAGAACCCCATCCTATGGGATAGTACCACCTACAATTATGGTGGGCCTTCCCATTTCAGTTATAATAAGCTTCTCAGACATGTCCGGGGGTTTATCTCTTCAATGATTCTAGTTTGTGTCAAGTTGAGACTACTAATCATCACAAGTACTGTGTCACAGCAAAGAAAAAAATTACTAATACATAAGCCAAGTACGTAAATGGTCCTTCTTCCTGTCTCCCAGGCAGCACTCCATCTCCCCATGGCCAGTCTTCAGAAGGTCTTTCTGTAGAGCAGGTGGACCCATGAAGGAGCACTCTCCCTGCCATCTCTTCACTCTTCATCGTTTCGTGGGGATCTTGTCTTTCTTCTCTCTTCTCAAATTCTCCTTGTCCTGATCTATAGTCAGAGGCATTGTGTCTTTAGCCCTGGCCTTGGGCTCTGTCTTCTCAAGAACATAGGCTATACTGTGTGGTCTTCAAAATAAGAGAGATGGGACTGTCCTTGCGTCTTCCTGGTCACCTCTGGGTCTGATATTCTGAAGTTCAAATTCTAATCTTAAAAAGAACCTTGACCAAGGCTTTCCACAAAGCAGACAACTCTGGTGTCTTTAACAGAGGATGCAACTTAGGATGCTACCTTGAGACACTGGGAAATTCCTACGAAGCATTTAGCATTTATTTTGCATATGAGGAAACTGATACTCTAAACACGGAACTCACTTGCCCAATGCTATGTAACTAAAAATGAGAAGGGCTGAAATTCAGACTCAGTGTGACCCTAAGCTGCTCGTCATCACTGTCCCATACTCTGTCTCTTAGACTCCTCTGGTACTTACATTTCAATCTGATAAAATTTTTCAGGCATTAAATTTTAAGAAACAAAATTTAAAATGGGATTAGGAGAGCAAGATAACATCCCTTGGGCTGCATTTAAACAATATATAGGAAAGGGTAAGAATTTTACTCTGTCTTTAAGGAGCTGAGAGTATATAGTCTCTGACTAGTAGGCTGGCCCACATAGCAACAGTCTCTTAATTTTTTTTCCTATAAGACAAATGCACATCAGAAAATACTTTCTTAATGAGAAAAAAGTCCTGACTTGGGTAAAAATGTAGGTGGTAGGTGGTGCAAACTCAAAGGCCAGCACAGCAGCTCACCTTCTCCTTTTGCGCCCTGTGTCATTGATTTTTTTTTTATTTTTAATTTTTGGATTTATTTTTACTTATGTGTATGAGCATTTTTCCTGCATGTATATAAATGTACCCATGTTGTGCAATGCCCGTGGAGGCCAGAAAAGGGCATCAGGTCCCCTGAACTGGAGAAATGGATGGTTGTTAGCTTCCATGTGGGAGCTGGGACCTGAACCCAGGTCCCCTGCAAGAAAAACACAGTGCTGTTAACTGTTGAGCCATCTCTCCAGCGTCCTTCCATGTCATTTCTTATGTGAGCTTCTTGAATGTAAAAGGGTCTTGTTTTGACCATTTGATTCTTCATCATCAGGTTCATGAGTCTCCTCAAGAGATAAACACTTTAAATGCATTAATACTTTCGACCTTAATGTGTCCTCTCATGTCTCCTGATCCCTCCCAGAAAGAAAGAGTTGAGATCTTTATCTTTTTTTCTCAAAGACATGGAACCTGGACTTGATCCTACTGAAGCTTCAACACCTCTGGGCACAGGTGTTAGCATCATCCTGGGGAGTCAGCACAGGTCTGAAGCCATAACAAGAGCAGACAGCTTACCACCAGGAAGACTGCCAAGTTCAAAGAGTCAAAGAAAGGCAAACCAGGTATTCCCACAGCCTTCCCTGTCCCTGAGTGCGTGCCCAGCCTCCTTTACTCCAACTGTCTCTGGGCTCACAATCCTGCACAAATAGTCTCTGGTGTTCTCCATGCAAAGCCTTGAGTTGCCATTCAGAGTCTCTCAATCATTTGACAGTTTGAGGAAAGTTAACAAGACTAATTCTTCCTCACACAAGATGAGTCTCCCACACACATTTCCACACAAGCATATGAATGATCTCATGGTGAAAGGTGAGCACAAGTTTCCAAGTCTGGTGGTAGCCAAAGCAGGAGCAAGTGTTTTTCAAAGACCAGAAGGCCACAGCCTGGTGGGGAGTCCTCAAAGGGCAGGTGCAGGGGCTCTTCAGGACCAGAGATCAGAATCCACCTGGGTCAAGACTGCCCCAATTTAAGGTGACGTGAAAGTAGAAGACACACTATCAAGAAAGAGGAAAGGAACTAGAGGAGGAGGTAAGGGAAGGCAATGGAGGTAAATATCATCAAAGTATATCACACGTATGTATGAAGCTATCACAGTGAAATCAGTGCTTTCTACAGCTAACGCATGCTAATGCAGCCCCAATTTCACATGTCTTTGTAGCATCAGAGTTTTGAATACCTTAGCTTCAGAGAAAAATGTGAGAATCTTGTTGAATATTGTTATAGAGAAGGAAAGAAGGAAGGATGGAGGGAGGACAGGAGGAGGGTTTGAAAGGAGTTAGGTTGTTTCTTCATCTACTTAAATGAAAATTACTTCTTCTTTGAAGACAACACGATGTCACAACTTTTCAGATAAAGCAGCACCATGGATCCTTGTTTTTAGTTTTGTTGTCATTGGCTAGCCAATGACTTTATTCTCTCTGTACTCCCTTCCCCATCTGAACAAAGATTATAATCTTCAAAGACTACTGTAAGACTAGGGATACAGCTCAGTGGTAGAGTGCTTGCCTAGCAAGTGTGAGGCCTTGCATGGGTTCAATTCCCAGCACCACAAACACTGTGATTATTAGAAAGACTGAGTCCTGGCAAGCAACATAAAGGGGCTCAAGGCTAACATCCCCTTCCCTTCTGTCTTCTACGTTGCTGTGAGAATCTGCCTGTGCCTGATACCACAGAGCCAAGGTCAATGCCTTGGGATCCTGGACTTGTTCTGACAGGAGGTGAGGGATAGAGCTATCATAGAAAGCCCTCGGGATCAGGGTCACTGAAAACCAACTGTTTCTACTTATATGCCAGCACTGCTCCTTCCTTACTGACTTGGGGTAAGCTACAGGCACCTTTCTGGATATTTATTTCCACATATGAAAGCTGGACATAAAGCTGGACACAGTGGCTCATTCCCATAATTTGAGTACTTGCAACTGAGGCAGGAGGATTTTCGTGAGTTCAAGTCCAGATTAGGCTACAGAGTGAGAGCCTATCTCAATCCTTTTAAACCCTCAAAATAGCTGGGAATAATAGTGGTGTTTATTTTAAAGGGATTTGGGAACACTGCAAAGTTTTGAATATCTGGACTGTTGACTAAGTGCAACTCGTGTTATAGCATGTCTATAAATCTCTTCTACCTGAAATTTAAACTTCTTGAACCAAGAATCGAGGTGTCTCTCTCCCTCACAACTCCAGCCTGTGCCTGTCCCCTTTATGCCTCTCTAAACACACTCTATGCTGTGTGCTGACTGTGGCTTTCCTCTTCCTCCTCCTGTCTCCCCATGTCACTACTGCCCCATCTTCTTAGACCCCAGAGAATGTGGAGAATCACTGAGCAAGCCCAGGAATTTGGAAAGTGTTGCAGCCCTGTTGGAGCCCTGAAATACCCTCTGTAGAATCCTGGACATACACTGGGGCACACAGGGAGGACTTCTGGAAGAAGAGATAGTTTCATGTGTGATTCACAAGATTCAGCTGACGGCAACACTGACCCGCACCCCACTGCACCTCTCTCTCTCTCTCTCTCTCTCTCTCTCTCTCTCTCTCTCTCTCTCTCTGTTTGGTTGAGTGGGTAAATGAAGGGCATGAGGTTCACTAAGTAAGAGGTGATGTGCTTGTGAATTTTTATTGTCCCTTCAGGCCTATAAACAGTTCCCCTCAAACCTTTCCAAGGCAATAAAACCTGGAAGGAGGTGAACCCTGGGACCCTAGAGTGAGGTGAGTCTGCCCCCAGTCCCAGGGGCTACATCGCAAGCCTGAGGCCATGGCAGGCCTTCCCTCCAGTCATCTTCCAGAGAAGTAAGGTAAGGAGACCCACAGAGCTGGAAGTGCCTAAGCCACCGGCTTGTCTGTAAAATCAGAAAAGGTGTGATGTTGGGAGGCTGGAGGTAGCAGGGTCTCTGAGGGGCTCCATAGCCAGAACCCATCATGAGGAAGTAAGCAAATAGGGTCAGCTACAGCGAGATCTGGTGTTGTGCCTCGTGTGGGTCCTGCTTCTTCCCAGTAAGGTGGCCTTGAATGAGTGACTAGACCTCTCTAATCTGTGTCCTCATTGCATGTGAGGACAGTAACATTCAGAGATAAATGTGTGCAGCCATCAATGCAAAGCGACTAACACAGTGTGGGATATGCACAGGGAAACGTCACAACAAATTATGACTTAACACGAGGATTTAATACTTCAGATCCAGAGGACTATTAGCATGAATCCATGTGGGGCTAATCTGAGGGGTCACAGAGGCATTTCTTGGGCTTATATCTTGGTGCTAGGATTGTTCTATCTCAGAGAACCTAGATCAGGCACAGCCAGGCAAAGTCCCCAGGATGACATCAGACATTAGTGGTGCCAAAAAAATGGGCTAGCAGACTCTCAGGGACTGACATCCTGAGGGGTTCACCTGCCAGTGTGCCACCAGGATGGTTGTGCCCAGAATTATGTAACCCTGTTTTTGTCCAGTGAGCATTGTGAGGCCAGAGCCAGCATTGTCTGAGTTAGACATTGAGATAGACTTATCTTGGCTTATAGACTAGTAGTGTGCTGGTGACCTGTAGCAGGTGGCAAAGGTGAATGAAGAGTAGCCAACTGTAGTCAGTACACCTGCTCAAAGGGAAAATAGGACCTCTATTTCCAGAAAGAGTAACACCTCGCAGAGCACCTCATAATCAGGGCTTTCTTTTATGATTTTTGGCTAAATGAGATTTTTATCCCCACGTAGTTAAATTTTCATATATTTGGCTTGTTAACAGAACCACATTTTATTTCCAATATTCAGTGCATTTCATAATCAAACACCAAGGTGCTCTTTGTGGAGAAGCTAAGTATGCGTGCTCAACTGAAAGACCAAGCTAATACCAGACAGAGCCAGAGGACTCTATGATTGCTCAGTGTTCGCTAAAGTCAGTTGAAATGTAGGTAAGAACGAATTGTTCCATAAGCTTATTTATACCACTGTATAGAAAATTCAAAAATGCATTAAGTCTATATTTAAGATAAATGTCAACAAAACAAAAAATAATAACAATAATTCTATGGCAGTACGATGTACCTAAAATTCCAGAGCCTGTTAGAAACTGCAAAGTGGAAGAAGAAGAATTGGAGAACGATTGAGGGGAGAGTAAAGTGTGAGGAGACCCCTATTCAAACGGAAAGGCAAAAGTTTGATATGTAGGGCAGGAAAGAAAGGAAGTAAGGGGGAAGAAAGAAAGAAGAAGAGGAAGGAGAGGAAGACAGGGAGAGAGCAATAAGACATTAAAGACACCAAAGGGCACCCCCAGAAAGAAAGAAATCAAGGAAAAAATAATGAGAGATTAAGTTTTATAACGAGAACGTAGAAGAATGGATATAACAAGTATAATTTTAGGCATACGCATAAGTTTAAAATATACAAAAAACAAAGGTTCTTAAATCTAATCAGCATAAAATTTAAAGCCATCCAAATTTCTTATAACTGGAGCATCAGTCAAAATTCAAGTTAAAAGCAAACTGTATTTCTAATATTGTGGCTGACCAAAGACTGGGAGAGAAAAGTGTAGGGTTTTCTTTTAGGTCACGCTTTCTGTTAATTCGTGCATAATTCAAATAGTGGGTTTCATTATCATATTTTTGTGTGTGTATATATCATATTTGCTCATATTTGATCATATTTGCTCTTCCCTGTTACCTACGCTCATTTCCTGCTTCCTGCTGGCCCCCTTTCTATTTTATGAAAGTCCCCCTTCATGCCATACATTTTTAGATTCTGCATATGAAAAGAAACGTGATATTTTTCTTCCTGCATCTGACTTGCTTCACTTAATAGTGATCTCCAGTTCCATTCATTTTCCTTCAAGTAACAGGACCTTAGGTTTTTTGATGTCTGAATAATATTCCATTGTATCAACATACTACATTTTTGTTTAGCCATTCATCGAGTGATGGACACCTAGGTAGAGTCCATGGATTGGCTATTGTGAATTCTGCCACAAAAATTCTCAGAACCCCACTTTAGTTATTTATTTCTTATTATGTGTATGAGTATATTGCCTGCATGTATGTAAAATGTACCTCTGTCATGCAGTGCAGTGCCCACAGAGATCAAAAGAAGGCATTGGATCCCTTGGAACTACAGTCATAGACGGTTGTTAGCTACCATGTGTGTCTGGGATTCAAACCTGGCCTCCTGTGAGAGCAGCCAGTGCTCTTAGCTGCTAAGCCATTAAAATGACACCCCTGAGTCCAAATTAGGATAGCTAATCCAAGTTTTGCTTAGAACACTTCCTAGGGATTAACAATTTTGAGTCGAGTCTGTTTCCTTATTCAGCACAAAGAAGCCATGAGAACACTCCCTCTCCACACTTCTATCACTCCACTGAGGACCAAGCATTGAGAAATTTTCCTATGAACATAAAGTACTTAAAAGGCACACCTATTTGGTTCCTAACCCCTTTCAAAATGTATTGGAATATCTCCAAGAGTTATTTTGCTATTATAACCCATTAAGTACTTTTAGGTAGTAATTTATCCAAACATTACGGTCATCAAGTTCATATACCAGAACATAATATGCCTTTTCTCCATGAACATGTAGACCCAAGTCAGAATGTAAAAGGCCAAGGAACCTAGCGAAGTTAAAATAAGACAGAAAACAGTAGCTAACGCAACTGGTTCAGCCGGTTATTCAGAGACACCAGACACAACCACTGAGCTGTTATTCCCATTGTCTTTTTCAAGTTCCTTCAAGTTGTGTGTGTGTGTGCGTGTGTGTGTGTGTGTGTGTGTGTGTAAATACTGTTCAAGGGACAGAAAGAAATGGAAACCGCTAATTATTAAGTAGCCACTGAATTTTCTCACTGCTTCAACAAATATTGACTGCGTAAGTGTCAGGCCCTGACCCTGGAGATATAAACGAATGGGACAAACGTTTAGAGTGTATAGTTCCTTAGAGGGATGGACCAGAGAGAAGTAATAAGAAAAGAATGATATACTCAGCCAATTGTAATAAATGAAACACTGAGATGCTTTGCAAAGGGAAGAGTAGTGTGGGTATTTACAGGAGGAACAGAAAGATTTCTTCAAAGCGAAATTTTAGGCCAAATCACTAGCTAGAAGAAAACACTTATGTGTGGAATCAATAGAGCCTCAGGCCACACCCACTGCAGTCTCTTTACCTGGACAAAGCTGATAAGCTGAAATAGAGAAGTTGTTAGGTCACAGATCCTCTGGCTGAGGGCTTTTGTGTCTCTCAAACCTCAGGCCACACCCACTGCAGTCTCTTTACCTGGACAAAGCTGATAAGCTGGCCTGCTGCAACCTTGCAGCTCAGAGTTTTCTCCCCTCCCCCCTCACAGCTGGATGACATCATGAAATTATAACTTTCCATTTACCAATGCCTTGTGACTTCCAGCACCTAGGCCAGGTCAAAGGGTTTGGAGCTGGTCTCCACTTCTCTAGAAACCTGAAAGAGTCAGAAACTCCCTTTATCTATGGAACTGAATGGTCTGTGTCCCTTCAGGGCCTCCATATGGCTGCCCATGACCAGATCCTAGAACTTTCCCACTAAAGTTCTTCTGAAGGATAATTTTGTCTTAGCTTCCTTTCTATGGACCTACATTCATCTCTTTTTTAACAGAAGTATTCTCAACAAAGAGGCAGGAGAGGCAAAGACCTTAAGCACTCAATACAAAGAGCACAAAGGAAGCCTGTGTGGCTAGAGAAGTTGAGTAGGAATGAGTGTAGGAGAAGAAATTCGAGCAGCAGACAGTACCAAGCATACAGTCCACGAGAGAGCACTTAGGCCTCAGGCCAAGTGCAGAGGAGAATCGAAGTCTTCGAAGCCGTAGAGAGGTGCGGTCTCACTTCGGTACAGGCTTTCTTCCGAGCTGTTATATGAAAAGTAGGCTAGAGTGCTCAGGCTAGGAGCAAAGAGAACAGTTAGGGCTATATGAACGTCCTGCCATATTCTGGAGACACAGAAGAAAGAGAAGGACCCAGTTCACGTTCACTGAATCGACTACAAAGTTTTCAAGTCTTGACCCATTTGTACAAAGGGAACATTTGGTATCTCCATGTCTGTCTCATATTCTGACTGTGAAATCTTGAACAAATTACATCACCTCTCAGAACCTCAGTGGGTTCACTTGTAAAGTAATTTAGTTGACTCTTCCAGAGGATCCAGTAAATGTTAGACTCCTGGGTTTCTTGGAAAGGAAAATGACTCAGATCTGTTGGAAATAGACCAGGTAGCTCCAGGCAATTCCTTGGGCTAGGACAGGCTATAGGCAAGCTTGGGTGGAGCCTCAAAGGGACTAGGGTGGAGACCCAGAAAAAGCTGGGTGCCTGATTGTGTAGTGCAAAGTTCCACGTCCCAGGTTGCAAGCCTTCGGCTCAAGAATGTGGCTTAGGTGGGGCCTGGTAGTGACGGAAACAGCAAAGAGAAGCAGAAGACAGTAAGAAACTATAGACTAATATTTAAATAGCTGTAGAGTTGGAAACATTGCTAAATGGGAAAGCAACTCAAAAGGCATAAAGATGAAGATAAATAGAATTTATTTCATCAAATATATATGTATCAAAATCAAAATTAAAATCATAAGCAAGAGTGATGGAGCACAGCTGTAATCCCAGCCCTGGAGCCTGGGCTACAAAGCAAGACCCTGCTTCAAATAAACCAAAACAACAATAACATTTTTTAAAATAACAGTGATAAAATCAGAAGTAACCTAATTGTAAATGAGCAAAAGACATTAGCAGGTATTTCCTAGAATAAGGAGCTCCAGTAAATTCATGGTAAGATAAACAATATTTGTGATCAGGACAACACAAACTATAACCACTATGACTGACAATTTTATACTCATTCAACCGAGAAAAATCATACAATGCTGGATTTGAGAGATTTAGATCTGTAGGATGTCTTAGGGAGCATAACAGAATTACCACCTCGGGAAATCATTAGCAGTGTTTTCTGATACTGAATACATATATATAATGTATAATTCAGTGATGTCATTTACAGATATAATTATAGACACATGTCAGTGCACATGACTCAAAATAGTCAAAGCCACACTATTCACAATGGCAAACACATGAAAGTTACTCTAATAGCCTTCAATGAGAAAACAGGTCAGTAAAAATGGTTTATTTATGAAGGAATAATGTGAGCCAGTTAAAATTAATAAACCATGTGAGTGAATTTTGGTAAAATGATATTAAGTGGGAAAAAAGTGCCAAAAGATTTCATATGGAGCCTTCAAGCTATTGGCCAAGTTTCAGATACTCATATGAGAGAGAGCAACACAAGTATTTCTTTATTGCAAGTGAAAGTTTATTGAACTGTATGCTTGATATTTTATGTAACTTACTGTATATGCTTATGTGTTATAAATCAATAAAAATCATTTCTAAAAGAATCATATATACCGTTGTGAGGTTATAAGCCATATTATTTTTAAAGCCTATCTTCTTTCTTTCTGTTTTTAATGTGTGTGTGTGTGTGTGTGTGTGTGTGTGTGTGTGTGTGTGGGTGTGTGTGAATGGGTGTGAGACATGAATACTACCTGTAGGGGCCAGAGGAGGTACATCAGACCCCTTGGAGTTATAGGCAGTTGTGAGCCACCTGATATGGGTTCTGGGAACTGAACTTGTGTCCTCTGCAAGAGTAGTATGTGCCTTTAACTGCTGAACCATCTCTCCACCCTCTAGCTTATGTTTTAATATTCTCTCTCATTAAATATAACTAAGTAATGTAGAGTCAGGGTGACGGTGACTTCAGAGGGGAAGTAGTGTGTACTGGGGTGAAAGAGCAGCCATGTTTATATGTAGTTTCTTATTAAAGGACTGGATGAATTGAGGAAGGTGATTCAGAGACATCTATTGCATAATTAGTGTAATTAACTAAAAATAAAAAATACAAGCCAAACAACTAGATGGTAAATTGTATGTGTCAACTTGACTGGGCCAGGAGGTATCCAGACAGTCGGTGTTATTTCTGAGTATCTGTCAGGTTGTCTCAGGATGAGATGGACATTAGAATCAGTAGACTGAGTATAGAAGACTATCCTGCCCAGTGAGGGTGGGTCTCCTGGATATACTGGAGGCTTGTGTACAAGGAACCTTGGGGATAAAGGGAAAGAAGGAGCTCAAGAGAGGTGGGACCATAGGAGAAGGGTATTATTAAGGGAGGAATGGGGAAAATGGGGCACTTTAAATGGAGAAACCATGGTAGAAGGGTTAGACAATGCAAGAGATAAATAATGCTTAGCTAGTTTTGGAAAAAAAAAAAAACAGAAGGGGTGCTGGAGAGATGGCTCAGTGGTTAAGAACACTGGTTGTTCTTGCAGAAGATCCGGGTTTGAATCCCGTCATGGCAGCTAACAACTGTCTGTAACTCCAGTCCTGACCTCTGCAGGCATTGTTCAACACGGGTACACTTACCTACATGCAAGCAATACACACATACACATAAAATAAAAATAATAAATAATTTTTACATTTAAAAAATTAGAGGGAACCATATTAATCAAGCAACCTACTAACAAATTATACATACAACTAGCTCAAGGAATATCATATATGTCTAGGCAAGGTTTATCTGAGAACATTTGGTCTTTGCCCAAGCTTTATCTACATGGCACATGGTAATTAAAAGTACCAAACTTGTGGAACTAACCTTATTGGATCTTTAACAGCCATACTTTGAGGCCTATACTAATTTGGTCAGAGGGACATAAAGGACAGTTTTTGCCCCTAGCCCTCCTAGGTCAATTAAGTTCCTGGGGACTATGAGCATCTCTCAAAATGTCCTGTTACTGTGGTGAGTCACCTGTCCTCTTGATCAAGGAGGCCATGGAGACCCCATCAAATGGACTTGAACCAGTGTCCAGTCTATAAAGAGGAGGGTCAACACAGAGGAAACATTTCCTCCATGCTTCCAAGTGAAGCCAGCCACAGTTGTACAGGACCTTTGACTTATCTTCACATAGATGGAACTGGTAAAAGAAACAAGCCAGGGGCTCCTCCCAAGCCCATATGACCCCTGAGGAACAGATCCTCAAAAGGTTTTAAGAGTAAAAATAAACTAGCTTATCTGGGCCAACTATATAGTCTTAAACACCCAAAAGGAAAGTATAACCAAAGACTAAAGAGGCCAATATAATTTCTTAAGAGTCCATGTGTATAGCTAAAGGCTACATAACAAGAAACAATGCCAGACAGGAGATACCTTCCTTTGAGTTGTTGGCCAGGGTGGCCCAAGAGACTCCCAGACAGTAACCCAGCATAGAACTGGGAAAATGAACAGCAGACCCCAATCTTATCTAAAGGAATATTGACAACTGATTGCTGCTAGATGAGGAAGAGCTGATCTTCCTAAAACAAAGATCTCTAGATAGGCTGACTAGACTCAGCAGATGGACAAACACTGGGGAATGGCTGGGGGTCCTGACAACATAGTAGAGAGTAACAGGGATGACAGAGTATATGGGCTCCAGTGGAGGCTGGGGGAGGCTATGGGAGGGTGCCATTTGGGAAGTGGGTATATAGATGAA
>NW_008352647.1:1973720-1984029 GCF_000622305.1 Nannospalax galili
AGTGTATTTTAAAATGAAATGGAGATCTTTTTTAAAGGTTAAACCTCATTCAATTTTATGTCTTATAGGGTTTATACTGAGTTCAATACTATATAACTGTATTAATTCAATTGTGAACCTAAAAAATTTACAGACACTTTTGAAAGAGCTGCATCTCTGCTCTGGAAATTGTTATTGAATATGTTAATGCTGTAATGAAATGTTTCTTCTAATCATGTGGTTATTAAATAAATATTTTAAAAAAAAAAGAATTCTCTTAGCTTGACTGCATTCAGGCTGGAACACTAGTCTTCTGCTGTCTTAGACTCAGACTAGACCTATATGTTCAGTTTCCCTGGGATAGCAACTTATCAATTGTAGATACTGGGATTTATCAGTATGTCTCTCAGAGGGAGACAGAGACAGACAGAGAGAGAGAAAAAAAAGAGAGAGACAGAAAGAGACAGAGAGACAGAGAAAGAGGAGAGAGAAAGTCCTCTGCTTATAACAGTCCAACTTATGTTTTTAAAAATTGTGTGTGGACCATGTCTGGAGAGATTGCTCAGCAGTTAAGACCACTGGCTGCTCTTGCAGAAGACCTGGATTCGAGTCCCAGCATGCACATGGCAGCTAACAAAGGTCTGAAACTCCAGTTCCAGGGGCTCCAACACCCTATTCTGACTTTCGTGGGCATTGCATGACATGCGTGCACTTATATACATGCAGGCAATACACTCATACACATCAAAATAATAAAATAAATAAAATATTTTTAAGAAAATTGTGTGTGTAGGGTATGTGCATGTGTATATGCATGTGCATGCATGGGGAGGCCAGAGGAGTCTGTTGGATGTCTTCCTCTCTCGCTTTTCGCCTTATTTTTCGAGACAGATTCTCCCCCTGAACCTGAAGCTCACAGTTTAGGCAAGGCTAGCTGGCCTGTGAGCTCTTGGGATCTGCCCATCTCCATCCCCTCTCCCCAATGCTGGGGGGTACAGGCACGCACAGTCATGCCTGGCTTTTATGTGGATGCTGGGGATTTAAAGTCTGATCCTCTTACTCTTACAGAAAACACTCTTCCCACTGAGTCATCTCTCTAGTCCCTCAACTCATGCTACTTTTTTTTAACTTTTATAATGGTGTGGATATGATACAAATCCAGTCGAAACTATACCATGATATACTGTGATGTTCAGTAAAATAGATGCACTAAGTATATTTTCAATGGATGATATTTTTTCAATTTGCAAAAAAACTGCCAGGATGCAGCCTTATTATATGCCAGAGGTGGGGGAAGGGAGAAAGAGAGAGAATCGGGGATTATAATAAATTAATTTGGTGTATCTGAGATGTGAAAAGGAAGAAGGAAAACTATGTTTCTCTACCCGAAATAAAAAAGAATGAAATCCAAAAATCAAGTGACAAACTTAGAGGAAACATTTTAATACTTGTATGTCTAATAGAAAAGTAGCTAATGTTTTAAACATGTAATGAATTTCAGGTCAAACAGAAAAAAAGCAAGTACTTTAATTGATAAAACGTTTAAAATAGTTTATTAGAATTTTTAAAAAAAAAGTTAAAGGCAAATATAAAGGAGTACACCATACTTGGGAACAACATAAGAATAACTTTTTCCTATAAATCAGATTATTCAGAGCTAGATTCCTCCCCATTATGAAAGAAGTTTACAAATACAAGAAGGAGAGAGCACACAAACCCTTAGAGGTCCCAGGAGGAATGACATTCACATGGCATGCAGATCTTGGCTTCCTAATGTCGTTCTCCACCAAATGAAGAGAACACCTTGGAAAATCAGCAGATTCCAGCAATGAAGAAGGGAAAATACAGAATAAGCCTGGAGCGCCACACTGCATCAGAAAGGGGGAAAGTATTCAAAGAACGATAGGGTCATATCGTAGAGACTGAGGAACCAGTTCGAAGTGACTCCCACTTGTAGAACTGGGAATGATTTGAGCATCAAAACTGTATTATAGCCCAGCAAATAAGAACCTATGAGTCAGTGATATTGTAAATAATGAATTCATACAAGAATGAATGGATGAATGAATCAATGAATGAACAAATGAATTGGAGATAAGATAAAGGTCTTCCTTACAGAACATTACCAACTTGGAAATAGCAATCATGGAGTCAGAAAATGATCAATGGATGCTAGACCTGGAGGCTAAATATTTGATGAAAACATCCTTACAAAAGTACAAAAACCTGGAAAGTCAGTAACTTTATGGTGGTGAAACCTGGCAGACATACCTAGCAGGTAGCCAAAGTGAATATCTTTAAAGTGGATAAATAAATACCATATGCCTGTGTATACTGTCCCATGAAGGAAACAGACTTATTTCTTTGGTATTCCTACCAAAAACACAATGTCTAAATCTAATCATAAAGAAACATCAGACAACTCAACTTCAAACACGTTCTACAAAACCACTGGTTTGTAGTCTTGTCTTAGAGACAAAAATGCCCTAATTCTTAGAGCAATGAAGACATGAAGGATTTCTTTGGGCTCACAGCTTCAGGGAGGTCAGCGAATCATGATAGGGAAAGCCTGGGAGAGGGGTTCCTATCCATGGCAACAGAAGCTTATGGATGCCACTTCTTTATATAATGACAGGTGAGAAGCAAGGTAGCCCAGAATAACCTTCAAAGGGCCACCGCCAGTGGCATGCCTCTGCCTTCTAGACCATGCATCCCAAAGGTTCGTCATCTTCCAAAATCAGTGCCATCAGCTGAGGACCGAGTATTCAAACACACGAGCCTGTGGCTTACACTTACATTCAACCCCTAACAACTCTTCATAAACTCCAAGGTCAAAATATACCAAGAGAGGCCAAGAAACCATTCTAGGATAAAGAGGTCCAAAGATGACACAAGTCATGTAGTGCGTGATTCTGGTAAAAAGGTGGTAACTGATAAATTACAATTATGACCTGTCAGATAACAGTGTTGTATCAATATTTAGGTTCTTAGGAAATACATACTCAGTTATTAAATAAAGAGGCACAGTGTCTTCAAGTTTGCTCTTATATGATTTAGAGGGGAAATTATAGATAAACAGTATTGGGATAAAAATCTATATGTGTGCATGTGTGTGGAGAGAGAAAGAGGAAGAGAGAGAGAGGAGAGAGGTAATTCAATGATCCTGCATACATGTACGTATAAGGGAAAATATTGAAAATGGTGACAACTGATGAATATTCATAGAAAGTATACAGGACTTTCTTGCACTACTATCAAAATTAAAATTTTAAGGTGTGGTGGCACACGCCTTTAATCCCAGCACTCAGGAGGTAGACAGACAGATTTCTGTGAGATCCAGGCCAGCCTGTTCTATATATCAAGTTCCAGGCCAGTTAGGGCTACAGGGAGATTTTGTCTCAAAAGGACCATTTTACTTTCTGGGACTTAGGAGATGGCTCAGTGGGTAAAGCACTTGCTGGGTAAGCATGAGGACCTGAGTTCAGATTTCCAGCCCCTATGTAAAAAGCTGAGCATGGCCGTGCACATCTATAATTCAAGCGCTCGGAAGCAGATAAAGAAAGATCCTGAGGGTTTGATGACCGGCAAGTTGAGCCAAATTCATAAGCTCCAGCTTTGGTAAGAGACTCTGTCTCAAAACCGAAGGTGGAGAAGAAAAAAAAGAAGGTACCATAATATATAAATATAGAAGTTGGTATGACTTCTTTGAATGTGGACAGTTGGTAATAAATACAAAACCATGTAACTTCGACGTGGTAACGTGAGGGTATGATCATGGCTGCATGCAAATCCAGACCTATGACCATAATAATAGGGAAAATCTGGAAACAGCCCAAATGAACAGCCAAAGGAAGCCAGTTAAGCAAATGGTAGATCATCTATTCCGTGGAATGCAAGAACAACCTTTAAAATTTTTTAGTGCAGAAAGCTAAATTGCTACGTAGGAATTTTTCTGTTGGTTATTAAGTGAAAAATGCTAAAAACAGCAAGAAAGGATGTGTAATTTGAGCCACTCTTTGCCTCCTTCTCCCAAAAAACTGTTGCCTTATAAATAGATTGTGTTCTATGCTATTGGCCAAAGTTCTTGCACCTCTGAATCTACACCCTTTGCCTTGACTTTTGGTTGACTAGATTTGACCAACAGAACAGGGTGAAATATGGTCGCGCCCCTCCCAGCCCTAGGCCATAAGGACCCAGAGTGACACTGGGCTTCTGACATTAGCTATGTATTGAATTTCTTAAGTTATAATCCAAAGTTGGAACTTCTGGATTGCATTATAACATAATTTTTAGTTTGTTTTCTTTTTGTTAGTATACATGTATTGCTTCTGTAGCAATTTAAGACTTTGTTAACAAAACTTGGGAAACAGTAAAACAATGGCAAAAGTAATCATACCAACCTCAAATTTAGTGAGTCTTGAGTCATGAAAAACTAGCTTCAACACTCCAAAGAAATATCTAACTTCAGTTTATTGAATGTCCATTTTAATATATATCATCCTTTTCTGGAGAGGTTGCTGGAATCTTTAATAACTAACTGTAAAGCAATAAGGTTATGTATGATTGTGTCCACTTTGTAGTCTAGAAAATTGATACATATATATAAATCAAGTAACACACCTAAGGTTACTCAGCTGATACATGTCAGCTGATATTCAAAGACAAGTCTACCTGTTATTAGCCCAACACTTCTGGCTGATGATGCAGGGCCTTGCCAAATCACTGGTCTTCCCATTTCAGAACTTCACACTCTGTTTCTGAGTTACATAGGGTCCTGAATGTGCAGCCCTGTACTGTTATGAAATTACATACCTTGAGCACCCACTTACCATACGGTGTAAGCAGTAGATTAAAGAAAGTTTCAAGTTCTTTGCTAATTTTCTCATTCATGGGTGGACTGCAGTTCCTTACCTTTCGAGTCTATGCTGGTCTTACGGATCTGCTTAACTAGCAGAACTTTGCAGAAATCAAGTCCTGGGCATCTGGATGCATAGGAACATCGCCAGAGGTCCAGAATGAACTTCCACCTCGACTTCTTGGAACTCCGTCACCCTGTTTTGAAGAAGTCTAAAGCAGAGAAGCCCATTTGAAGAGAGCTGAGTCCCAACTTTCACTTTTCTTATCCATAAGCAGTTGAGTCACGGCTTGGTGGACCATCCCTTCCCTGCCCAGTGTTGTCACCTGAGGTGGTTCTTCTATGTCCAAGATGGTTTTCTCACAGGACTCACACTGTGGTGCTGGGAGTCCACCAGGAGCTGTCTGTTGGGACTCAGCTCTCTTCAAATGGGCTTCTCTGCTTTAGACTTCTTCAAAACAGGGTGACGGAGTTCCAAGAAGTCGAGGTGGAAGTTCATTCTGGACCTCTGGCGATGTTCCTATGCATCCAGATGCCCAGGACTTGATCTCTGAAGTGCTCTGCTGATTAAGCAGATCCCTAAGGCCAGCGCAGACTCAGAGGGTGAGGATTTGGACTCCACCGGTGAATGGAAAAATTAACAAAGAATTTGAAGCTTTCTTTAATCTACTACCTACACCTATGGTAAAGCGGGTACTCAAGGTGGGTAATTTCATAGCAATGATAATTACAACCCTATTCTCTTGCTTTTATTTTGAGACATGGTCTCACTAAGTTGCCCAGGTTAACCTTGAACTCTTTCTGTAGCCTAGTCAAGTCTTGAACTTTGACTCCTTCCTTGGCCTCCTGAGTAGCTGGGATTACAGGCTTGAACCACCAAGCCTGACTGTGGGTATCTTTCATTTTTTTTTAAGTGATGAAAAAAGAAAAGGGAAATGGGAGTGGATGAGGAAAGAGGGAAAAGAAGGAAGAAGAATTTGTCATTTCAGTCCATCGAGAAAATTGCATAAATAAGTAAAATTCTCTCAATGAGCAAATGCACCCTGACGCAGAGACCTCTGTGACCCCTTGGCAGAGGAGGGCACAGGGTGGCTCTGCCTTAGTCTCTTCTGAGCTGCTCTCCTTGTCATCAGCAAGATGAGAATGGTAAAAAATAGGCTAAAGCTGCTGATGGAAACCTGCACTTGTTCAGGCAGCTGCAAGAGCAATGTCTAAGGTGGAAGAGAAAATCGTTTATTTATTCATTTTCTTGTGTTTTCACTCATTCTGTCAAAGGCATTTTCAAACTTGTCATTTTAACCCTAAGAAATTTTTCATCCATTTTGGAATTTCAATCGCCATGTCACTGAGTGCTGAAGATGATGTAGGGGCAGCCCAGCTGCTTCCTGTAGCACAAATCCCATGGCCTTGGCCTCCAGGTAAGCTATTCCCCTGGTGACCTGCTGGCGAAAACATTCAACCAAAGGAAGCTGGACTCTAGCCCTGAAGTGGCATTCTTGTGAAAGATGCTTATCTGAATGATAGCTAGCTTCTTGTCCTTGAATCATGATTAAAACACGCTCTCTTTTCAGGCTCTCTGACGTCCAATATGGCAAATGGAGTCTAAGAGTGCATCTGGCCCTGACTCTAGGCTAAGAAATAAATGTTACGGCGCAATTGGGATGTCAATCATCTTCCTCTTTGCTCTCAGATCTGGTCCCCATTCTCCTCTGCTCAGCTCTATATGCACGGACATCCCCGCTGGAAAGGAGAGGAAGGGAAAGGCAGACTCTCTCCATCGTTCTTCCATTCAGGCCAGTAACTGCAGCACTTCCGTGGCTCTCACAGTTACACAGTGGCTCTAATGCCCAGGACCTCAGGCTCTGCTAGCTCTGCCACATCACTTTTGCGCATGTGTGCCCTATGAGTGAGTGACGTCTTCCCTCCTGGTGTTCTGACACCGACATTCATGCAGCTCCCACAGTTTTCTCAGCGTCTTCTAGTCCAGATTGAATCTCTCACATTCCTGCATTTGAAATTCATTCTTAGACTAGCAGCCAAGTTCGTTTTGGTCAAGGTGTTCCTCACAGCAATAGAAAGCAAACTAGGGCACACTGGCCTCTGTCTGTGATGTCAGGAGCATGAGACAGCTGGTCACATTGTGGAGACACACAGGAAGCAGAGAGCTTAAGGTCAGAAGACGGACCAGGATGTAACCCTCAAAAATATATCTCCATTGACCCAATTCCACCAGTCATGCTTCCAATCCCAAAGGCTCCACACTCTCCCAGAACAACACCATCGCCTGAGGATCAAGCATTCAATCACATGAACCTGTGGGAGACATTTCATATTCAAACCATAACAATGCTTTTGTTGAGACAGGGACTGCTTGTAACTCCAGCTGGCCTGGAACTCACTATGTAGACCAGGCTGCCCTCAATCTCACAGAGATCTGCCTGCCTCTGTCTCCCCAGTGCTGGGATTAAACATGTGTGCACAATACCCAGACCATAACAATGCTTTTTACTGAACTATGATAGCTTGAAAAATTATTTGCTTTTCTTAATCTTATTTCATTTTCTGTAAATAGAGATATAAATATCCATTTTATCGGATTATTATGAGGATTACAAATTATGATGTACAAAATTCCTGATTTCAATAGATGGTAGTTAGTCTATTTTTTTTTCTTTTTTAAATTATTTATTTAATAACCACATACTTAGAAGAAGCATTTCATTACAACAGCATTGACATATTCAATAACAATTTCCAGAGATAAGATGCATCTCTTTCAAAATTGGCTGTAAATTTTTAGGTTTACAGTTATACAATATTGTACTCAGTATAAACCCTATAAGACATAAAATTAAGTGAGGCTTTAACCTTTAAAAAGATCTCTATTTCATTATCAAAATACACAGTTTCATACAGAAAAATTCATTTTTAATGCAATTGACAATATGATGTTTGCACACGTGTTTCTAATCTCTATATATCTGATTATTACTCGTCACAGTCAGTTATTTTCTGAGCTCCTTGGCATCAGACCATGAATATAAAATCATCAGGTAGATTTCAATGGTAATGT
This sequence comes from Nannospalax galili, assembly GCF_000622305.1. Classification (NCBI taxonomy): domain Eukaryota; kingdom Metazoa; phylum Chordata; class Mammalia; order Rodentia; family Spalacidae; genus Nannospalax; species Nannospalax galili. The sequence continues at coordinate 1,981,628 of NW_008352647.1, forward strand.
TTTTCACATCTACTAATTATTAAGGAGCAAATTTTTATGCTTTGAAGAATTATTCTTTTCCTTTTTATTTTTATTTATACACCCACTTCCAAGGCCACACCCTCCCATAGCCTCCCTCCCCCAACTAGAGCCCTTATACTCTGATATCCCTGCTACTGTCTTCTGTGTTGTCAGCACCCCCAGCCATTCCCCACTACTTGCCCTTCTGGTGAATCTAGTCAGCCTATCTACAGGTCTTTGTTTTAGGAGGGTCAGCTGTTCCTCATCTAGTGGTAATCAGTTGTCAATATTCCTTTGGATAAGGTTGGGGTCTGCTCTTCAATTTCCCAATTCTATGCTGGGTTACTACCTGGGAATCGCTTTGGCCACCCTGGCCAACAACTCAAAAGAAGGTATCACCTGTCTGGCATTGTTGCTTGTTATGTAGCCTTTAGCTACGCATATGGACTCTTATGAAATTATATTGGCCCCTTTAGTCTTTGATTGTACTTTCCTTTTGGGTGTTTAAGGCCATACAGTTGGCCCAGACTATAATCGGTTGCACTTGGATCCTTGCGCCTGTGTATGTCTATAAAGTCATCGGGTAGATTTCAATGATAATGTTTATCACTTCTACTAATTAACATGCCATAAATTTTTATGCGTCCTCCTCAAATATAATTCATTTCTTAAAATTTGAAATTTGTTGATTTTGTGCGTGTATGTGTGTATATCACACAGAGCATCCCAAACAATCTTATTCAACTATACACCCACTTCACAGACGGCACCCTCCCATAGCCTCCCTCCCCCCACTACAGCCCTTGTACTCTGATATCCGTTTGGAAGCATGGAAGAAATGATTCCTCTGTGGTGACCCTTCTCTTTATAGACTGGACACTGGTTCAAGTCCATCTGGTGGGGTCCCCTTGACCTCCTTGATCAAGAGGACAGGTGACCCACCACCATTATAGGACATTTTGAGAGGTGTTCATAGTCCCCTGTAACTAGTCGACCTAGGAGGGAAAGGAGCAAAAAATGTCCTTTATGTCCCTTTGACCAAATTATTATAGACCTCAAAGTATGTCTGTCAAACACCCAAGAAGACCATTCATTTTCCCAGTACTATGATGGGTTACTATCTGGGAGTCCCTTTGGTCACCCTGTCCAACACTTCAAAAGAAGGTATCTCCTATCTGGCATTGTTGCTTGTTATGTAGCCTCTAGCTATGCATATGGATGCTTAAGAAATTATATTGGCCCCTTTAATCTTTGGTTATACTTTCCTTTTGGGTGTTTAAGGCCATACAGTTGGTCCAGATAAACCAATTTATTTTTACTCTTAAGGCCATTTGAGGATCTGCTCCTCAGAGATCACATGGGCTTGGAAGGATCCCCTGGCTCCTTTCTTTTACTAGTTCTGCCTATGGGAAGATAGGTCAAAGGTCCTGCTCAACCATGGTTGGCTTCTCTTGGAAGCATGGAGGAAAATCTAGGTTCCATGTATGCCCTTCCTTCCCCCCTCCCTTAAACAACCCCAAATTTTTTCCATATCTCCCTTATTAAGGCCTGTTTCCTACTGTTCTCTTTCACGTTATTCTCAAGTCTACCTAGTGGGGTCTCCTCGGCCTCTGTGATCAAGAGGACAGGTGACCCACCACAATTACAGGACATTTTGAGAGATGCTCATAATCCCCTGGAACTACTCGACCTAGGAGACCAAGGAGTAAAAACTGTCCTTTAAGTCCCTCTGACCAAATTATTATAGGCCTCAAAGTGTGTCTGTTAAACATCCAAGAAGGTTAGTTCCACCAGTCTGGTACTTGTAATTACTGAGTGTCATGTTGATAAAACTTGGGCAAAGACCAATTGTTCTCAGATAAACCTAACCTAGATGTATATTTCTTGATATGCTATGTATAATTTGTCAGTAGGTTGCAGGAGTAATATTGTTCCCTCTGGTTTTCAAAACTAGCTAGGCATTATTTATCTCTCGCATTCTCTCCCCCCTCCATCATGGTTTTCCCACTTAAGGTGCCCCCATTTCCCCCCTTTCTCCCTTAATACCCTTCTCCTGTGGTCCTACCTCTCTTGAGCTCCTTCTTTCCCTTTATCCCCTAGATTCCTTGTATACCCTTCCCTCCCCTCTCCCTTAAACTAACCCAACTTTTATCCATATCTCCCTTGTTAAGGCCTGTTTCCTACTGTTCTTCTCTTAAAGTTTCTTTTCCTTTACCTCCCTGTTTCCTTTCCATTTTCCTGGTTCCTAGTTATGTCTAGATACATACTCACTTATCAGGGTTTGGTTCTAGGATCCACATATGAGGGAGAACATGTGTCGATTTTTTTTTCTGAGTCTGTGTTACTTCACTTAGTATAACAGTTTCTAGTTCCATCCATTTACCTGCAAATTTCATGATTTC
>NW_008352647.1:1984559-1986207 GCF_000622305.1 Nannospalax galili
TGCAATAGGACGAGTTCTTTGGGTATATGCCAAGGAGTGGTATAACTGGGTCAAATGGTAGGTTCATTTGTAGTTTTTTAAGAGTTCTCCACCCTGCTTTCCATAGGGGTTGAACAAGTTTGCAGCCCCACGAGCAGTGAATGAGTGTTCCCCGTTTCCCACATCCCCTCCAACATTTGGTATCATTTGTTTTCTTGATCTTAGCCAGTCTGACTGGGGTTAGATGAAATCTTAAAGTGGTTTTAATTTGCGTGCTCTTAATTATTAGTGATGTTGAACATCTTTTAATATGCTTTATAGCCATCTTTACTTCTTCTTTTGAGAACTCTCTGTTCAGATCCTTAGCCCATCTTTTGACTGGGTTATTTCCTTTCTTGATACTTTGTTTTTTGAATTTGTTATATATTCTGGATATTAAACCTCTGTCAGATGTGTCGCTGGTGAAGATTTTCTCCCATTCTGTGGGTTTTCTGTTCGCTTCCCTGGTTGCCTCCTTTGATATACAGAAACATTTTAGTTTAATGAGGTCCCATTTATTAATTCTTACCCTTGTTTCCTGAGAAATTGATGTCGGTTTAGAAAATCCTTTCCTACACCTATATCTTGTAGGTTTTGCCAATGTTTTCTTCTAACAGTTTCAGGCTTTACATTGAGGTCTTTGATCCATTTGGAATTGACTTTTGTGCAGGGTGAAAGATAGGGGTTTAGTTTCATTCTTCTACAGGTGGAGATCCATTTTTGTCAGCACCATTTGCTGACCATGCTGTCTTTCCTCTAGTGAATATTCTTAGCCCCTTTGTCAAATATCAGTTGGCTGAAATTGCATTTACTCATATTTTGGTCTTCAAATTTATTCCATTGATCTGTGGGTCTATTTTTGTGCCAGTACCATGTTGTTTTTATGACTATAGCTCTGTAATACAGCTTAAAATCTGGTATAGTAATCCCTCCCCACAGCATTGCTCTTAGTGCTCAGGGTTGTTTTGGCGATTATCTGAGGTCTTTTGTGCTTCCACATGAATCTTAGGATTTTCTTTCCAATTCTGTCAAAAATGTCATGGGGATCTTGATTGGTGTTGCATTGAATCTATAAATGACTTTTGGTACGATGGTCATTTTCGTAATATTAATTCTTCCATTCCATGAGTGTGAAAGGTCCTTCCATCTTCTGATGTCTTCCTCAATCTCTTTCTTAAAGATTTAATTGTGCTTCCACATGAATCTTAGGATTTTCTTTCCAATTCTGTCAAAAATGTCATGGGGATCTTGATTGGTGTTGCATTGAATCTATAAATGACTTTTGGTACGATGGTCATTTTCGTAATATTAATTCTTCCATTCCATGAGTGTGAAAGGTCCTTCCATCTTCTGATGTCTTCCTCAATCTCTTTCTTAAAGATTTAAAATTTTCATTGTAGAGCTCTTTAATGTCTTTGGGCAGGTTTATTCCAAGATATTTTATTTTATTTTATTTTTTTGCAGATATTGTGAAGGGGAGTATTTTTGTGTGCTCATTCTCTGATTGCTTGTTATTGGTATATAGAAAGGCTACAGACTTTTGTAGGTTAATTTTGTAACCTGCCACTTTACTGAATGTGTTAATAATTTCTAAGATTTTTCTGGTGGAATTTTGTCGTCTCTTAAATAT
>NW_008352647.1:1986873-1987748 GCF_000622305.1 Nannospalax galili
GTCTGTTGTGATGTTTCCCCTTTCATCTCTGATTTTGTTGATTTGGAGGTGCTCTTTCTTTCTTTTGGTTAACTGGGCTAGTGGTCTGTCAATCTTGTTTATCTTTTCAAAGAACCAACTCTTGGATTTGTTGATTCTTTGTAGTTTTTTCCTTGTTTCAATTTCATTAATTTCTGCCCTGATTTTTGTTATTTCTTCTTGTTTGCTGGGTTTGGTTTTGTTTGCTGTTGCTTTTCAAGTGTGTTGAGTTGCAATGTTAAGTCATTTATTTGTGTTCTTTCTGATTTTTTGATGTAGGCACTTAGAACTATAAACTTCTCTCTAAGGACAGCTTTCAGCATGTCCCAGAGGTTTTGTTGTGTTGCATTGTTCTTTTCATTTAGTTCCAGAAATACTTTTATTTCTTTCTTAATTTCCCTTTTGACCCATTCATCATTTAGAAGAGTGTTGTTTAATCTCCATGTGTTCATGTGGTGATTAGGGCTTCTTCTGGTGTTGATTGTAAATTTTATTGCATTGTGGTCTGATAGAGTGCATGGAATTATTTCAATCTTTTTGTATTTGTTGAGTTTTGTATTTTGTTGAGTATATGGTCGATTTTGGAGAAGGTTCCATGGTGTGCTGAGTAGAAAGTATGTCCTTTGGTGCTTGGGTGGAATACTCGGTAAATGTCTGTTAAGTCCACTTGATGTATGGTATTGTTTAATTCAGATGTCTCTCTGTTAACTCTCTGCCCTGTTGACCTATCTAATGGAGACAGTGGGGTATTGAAGTCACCTACTGTTAATGAGTTGGGGTTGAGTCTTAAAGTCCTGTAGTATTGTTTTTATGAAGTTGGGTGCACTAGAGTTAGGTGAACATATTTTCATGATTGT
>NW_008352647.1:1989213-2114755 GCF_000622305.1 Nannospalax galili
ATTTTGACATGTGAATTTCTTCCATAGTTTCTGATTCTTGTCTGAGACTCAAGCCTTCAAGTTTAGGTCTACTTCTGTTTGTGAACTTTATGTGTCTTTGTGATTTACGTTTTGAGCATGAAAAGCTGGTTCACTTAAGCTTCCAGTTCTCTCTTTTGATTTTATGTTGGAGTGGCCACACTACTTTTGTCTTCAGGAGTTCCCACAGAGGACCAAGTCAGATGAGGATCAGATGCTCTCAGGCTTGGACCCCTTCAGGAAAGATTTCGGCCTCAGGAATTTGGGGATTGGACTGGCCTGGGAGCCGGGCCCAGGAAAGATGCTGGTCTAGGGCAGCTGGTGGCAGTACCACCCATAGATGCAAAGGAAGATGGGGGTGGGAAGCAGCCCCAAGGGCTTCTGGGGACTGCATTGAGGAGATGGGTTGCTCTGGATGCAAAGGATCTGAAAGAGGAGAGGTCAGCTCCGGCATCCAGGAAAGAAATGGCTGGTCATGCAGCCCAGGGAATTAGAGGGAGGTGAGGGTGGGGCCAGGCCCAGAGCGCTCCTGGGGAGAAGGAACTGAGTTGGTCTAGATGCAAAGGATCAGAAAGCAGTGGTGGTTCCCCAGGTGTCTGGGGCACCAAGAGAAAGAGTGGGACAGGACCCAGGCTAAAGGAGAGATGGGGGAGGAGATGGGAGGGTGAATGTGGCCATGGGAGTCAATGCACTGAGGGGGCAATCGATTTACCCTGGAGGGAGCCCTGTGGTCAGAGAGAGGCCTGTGGTCCATGCAGGCCCAGGGAAGCAGAGCTCTTCTCTTATTTTTTAAAATATTTTATTTATTACTTTTATCTTCTGTGTGTATGAGTGTATTGCCTACATGTGTGTAAGTCCACCTGTGTTATGCAGTGTCCCTTAAAGTCAGGAGAGGCATCAGATTTCCCTGGAACTGGAGTTACAGATTGTTTTAGCTGCCATTGGGTGCTGGGAATTGAACCCTGGTCCTATGCAAGAGCAGTCAGTGCACTGAGCCCTCTCTCCAGCTCTATTCTGTTATTTTCATAAGTATCTATTTACTGGCATTTCATGCATATCTATCTCTGTACTGAGTGCTAAAGTCTCAGTTTTTCAAGAGATCCAGACAGTTGTCTTAGGCTAATAATAATTATGAAGAAATAAATCATTTATCTACTGCAGCCTTAGTCTTCTGCTACATAAAACAAGCCTGGAAATAACTACTCATTGGCAGATATTGGGAAGGACATCAGGCAGCCTCTGTAACCTGCTTCACATTTGTACCATAATGTAGCTAGTACAAATCCATGTTGCTACTGATGATGGTGGTGGTTATGATATTGGAGGTGGTGATGAAGATAGAAGACGGGGTAAGTAGGGAAGTGAGGAAAAGGAGGAAGAGGTGGAAGAAATGGAGGAGGACTCACTAGTGAAGATGAATGTACACCTGATTCCCAGGAGAAGGCCGTGCATGTCACTGCCTGGAAGCAAGTCCAGGTAAATTTTGAAAATCTGCCATGAATCAGATTGTCCAGCCATGTTCTGAGCAATGATGAAGGTCTATGGAAAGCAGAGGACATGAAGACAGATTGCCATGGAGAGCAAAGTCTCGGTAAGCTGATCAACTCACTTATGAGCCACCCATAGGGGAGTCAGCCCTCTGCATGATGAGCATCAAGATCTACTCCCCTCCACAAAACACAAGGATATCACAGGCCCAGACCCAACTTAGAGTAAGAAGACATGACTGCATTAGATGATGTCTACAGAACACCTAGGTCTTCTTGGCCTAAGTGGATAGCTGTTTATATACAGCAGGGGGTGATATTGTTATTAATCTGAACAAGCTCTCCCTGAAGTTAGTTGCTACTGAAGATGGGGGGACATTCATCTGATTCATCTGGGTGTATCCTAGAAATCAGGCTGTACAGTACTGATTTATTATTTATTCATTGTTAGACTAGTGGCCAAGAAAGAAATGTGTCTCATAAACAGCACCGGGGGGGGGGTGTCTTCAAAAAAGCCCAAAAGGGCCAAAAATAAAATTCATGTATTTTTCACTGGGTTTTTGTGACTGAGGGAATAGGTACAGTTTACTCCACAGAAGGAGCAGGGAGGTGTCTCAATGAAATCCAAGGTAAGGTATGCATTTAGCTTCTGTGCCTTACTCATCTTTGAATATCCGCTCTTTAATTCCTCATCTAATTATGACTCTAGTCAAGGAGGAATGACCATAGAGAACGCCAGAATTTTCTGTTGAATTCTGAAGTGTAGCCAGTAGCTGGCATCCCCACCCATCCCTTACTTGCCAGTGATTGGAGGCAGAAAACAATGAGCTCACATGTTTGTGCTGAGCAGTGAGTGAGAAAAGGAAGCCACAATGAAAGACTGCCCTGTAGGTCTGCATAAACCATAAAGCCACCCCAAGTAAATACTGTTAGCCCAACCCTTGTGAGGAACCATGGATCACCACATTGTGAGACATGTTCTCTGGGGTTCAGCACAGCATAACCAACAAAAGCAAAGGAGGCAGAAAGAGGAGAAGGAGGAAGAAAAAGAGGAAAAAGAAACAAGCAGACCAGAGAACCCCAAGGTTAATGCTCCTTTGCCTTTAGAGTAAGTTAAAAATAACACAAAGTTAATAATATAGTCCTTTGGTTAGATTCCAATACAGATCTCACTGGACTGACATTGAGGTATGATCGGGGCTGTGTTCCTGCATAGAAGCTCTGTTATAATAAAGTAATAAACTGAGGATCCATCCTCTTCTCTGTTCCAGCTTCTGGTCTTCCACATGTCTTTGTTCAGGGATGTCTTCCTCCAGCTCCACAGCCAGCAGCACTGTGCCCCCAACCATTCTACCATATCTCTTTCTGGTAACAGCCAAGACATCTCTGGGTGCCCAGATGATCATTTGCACTGGGCTCACCTAGATAACTCATAATGATCCTCCCATCTCAAAATCATCCAATTATCGAGCCTTCTTTGCATCCACAACCTTAATTCCCCTTTTCTGGCATTTCATAGGTTCAGGGATTAGAATGTGAACATCCTTCAGGGGTCATTACTCAGACTACTGCAACCACTAAGCCAATAATTTCTCACCTCTGATCTCTGGTATGTTTTCATCTGAGTCATCAGGGTAGGTTGATAATTACTTTTCTGTTGCTGTGATAAGACACCATGACCAAGGCAACTTATAGAAGGAAGAGTTTCTTTGGCTTACAGTTCCAGGGGGAGAGTACATAATGGCAGGGAGGCTTGGTGGCAGGAGGTGGCAGGAGCAGAAATCCCAGTGATCACATCTCCAAGCAGGCACAGGAAGCACAGAGCAACTGGAAATCAGGCAAAGCTTAAGAACTCTCAAAGCCTGCCCCCAGTAATGTGCTTCCTCCAGTAAGGCTACACCTCCTATAACCTCCCAAAACAGTGTCACCCTGGGAACCAAATGTCCAAATACTTGAAGCCTATGGGGGGACGTTCTCATTCAAAGCACCACAAGTGAGAACAGTCAAAGGCCACACTTAAGACCTTCAGAATCTAACTTTCTCGGGGTGGTTCCTTGGTATGGTAGAGGTTTAATAAGCTCTCCCCAGTACTTTGTATGCACACTCAAGTTTGCCTGCTCCTCATGTCCTCCAACAATGCTATTATCTTTTGTGGACAAATTGAGAAGTTTGTGAAATATTTTTTCCTTTGAATTTGTTTCTCTAATCAATTGATGAGGTTGCTTGTGTTTAGAACAAAAGATTCCCATTTTAGATTGGGTATCTAATTGGATATCTAAAATGTGCTCTCTGAAGAAGGTGGCATCAGTTATAGTCCGACAAATGTAAACATCTGTTTCACCAACGAATCTGTTTGTTCCTTCATACTTTGCCCCAGCATTTCCCAGGACTTTTGTGTAAGATAAATCTTATACTTGCTTTGGGATGTGAGTGAAGATGTAGCCTACCAATAAAGAGCTCAGACTCTATCAAATGGACCACATGAAGTTGATCCATCTTTGAGGCACCGATCTACAAAGCATTCCATTGCTTTCTTTTCTTAATGCAGCGTCAAGCCATTTAGCACATAAAACATACCACATGATATTCTCTGCTTCTAGAAATAAAGCGCAATGTGTGCCAAATTCACATCAACTGGTTTCTCAGACAGCAACGGAAACATAAGAACACATAGGTTAATGGGTCAAGGTCAAGACATGATGCTGCACCTCCAATCTGTGTCTCCCCAACATGATAAAGGCTGAGGATGCCATCTTGCCTGTCTGTGACCACTGTGATTAGAAGAAGGTTTCAAGGCAGTAAAAGCACATAAAGACCTGATTAACCTGGCTCTTGACCTGCATTATTTCAAGTACTTTCCACAATTCCAGAGAAGGACCCAGTTTTACGTACTTACCCATAGGGAAACCAGGAATCAGGAAAACAATGCCTTGTCCATTAAAAGCATTCTCTCTCTCTCTCTCTCTCTCTCTCTCTCTCTCTCTCTCTCTGCTCTGGGGAGTGCCAGAACCCCAGTGATCATCAAGCTACTCTCTAGTCAGATTCATGAAAACTAAAATCAAAGCTTAGATAAATTGCTTAGAGAAATGGGGAGGACAATATTCTTTGTGGGAATATCTAGATTTTTTATCACAGAATTAGGTAAGTGCACCCATGTCATGCAATGCCCATGCAGAAGACAGAAGAGACTATCAGATCCCCTGGAACTGGAGCTACGGACAGTTGTTAGCTGTCATGTGGGTGCTGGGATTCGAACCCAAGTCTTCTGCAAGAACAACCAGTGTTCTTAATCACTGAGCCATCTCTCCAGCCCCTTATTTACTTGACTTTTATAGCAAAGTGATACCTAAAATCAGAGAAAGCTATGGAATTCTGCATACTTATACAGCTCTCAGCACCAGTGTTATCTACAGCCAAGGGGTTAGATGATTGAAAATATGGGTAGATGAAAGTCTATCAGTTCATCAGTTTATTTAATTGTGAGGAGAAAAGTGATGGCACTACACTAGCCACAATATCTCCTAGAGCTTAGAGCTTAGGTGTGGATGACCACAAGCCATTGTTTGTTGGAACCACAGAAAACGGCACTATTTAACCACCTCACCAACAGAAAAGGCATTTTATATTGTTCAACCTATTAATGCATAATGTATTATATTAAATTGTGATTAGATCTATAAATCCTCCAAAACCAGAGGGAAATTATGTTAAAAATGGAGCAACCAGCTCGATGACTAGATCACAGAAGTTATAGAGATTAGCTCATGATGCCGCCATCAGGTCAGGGAAGTCAGGCAGGGTTGGCTGACCAAGGCAATGACTTTGGATTTAACCCTGATGTAATGGGAGCTGTGACAGAAACTTTTCCCAAGAGTCTGATATGAAATTTTCCAAACAAAAAAAAGTTGAGAGAATTGTGCAACCAATCCCTGTGCGCTTGCTATATAGATTCTACAATTAACATTTATTACATCTGCTTTGTAACTTCAGCCCATTCGCTCACCACTTTTTTATGCTGGCATGAGTCGTTCATCTCCATACCTCACAGACAGGCCGTTGCTCAACTCTGATAGAGAGAGTGATTTACAGCTGACCCCAAACTTTGCAACGTGCATGTCATAGAATTATGTATTTGTATAGTTTTTCAAAGGAGTGTCTATGTGGTACAAAGTCACACTACTCAATGTGACTTTAGGAGCATTATTCAGTAAGCATTTTTTAATATTAATTTTTATTTTTATTTTATGTATATGAGTGTATTACCTGCATGTATGTAAGTATACCTGTGTCATACAATGCCCCCAGAGGTCAGAAGAAGGTGTTAGATCCCCTGGAACTGGAGTTACAGACAGTTGTTAGCTGCCATGTAGATGCTGGGAATTGAACCCAGGTCCTCTGCAAGAGCAGTCAGTGCTCCTAACCATTGAGCCATGTCTCTAAGCCCTCTATAAGTATTAAAAGATTTTTAACCATAGAAGTGCCTTGCCTTGACAAGACTTATATACTTTTTGCAAGCTTATTCAACTTGGGGGGCTAACTAATGCCTGGAGAATGAAGAGAAATAAATTTATTTAGAGTAACTGGTGGAGCTATGAAATAATTTAGAGGGAAAGACTGTGAGAGCCCCAAGTGGTGGCCAGAGAGACAGAGAGAAGAGGATAGATTCAAGTGATGTTTTAGAAGCAAAAATGACAGAAGTCAGTGATGGACTTGCTTTGAAGCAGTGCATGACAGAAGATCAGGTTGACTTCTGGTTTCAGAGTCACAAGGGAGTCATTTTTTGAGATCAGTCAGAATTTGGTAAGTGGGTTGAGGGAAGAGTCATGAATCTGGACATACATGCTTGGCTACAGACTTCAACTAGGAAATAGCTAGTGTGGGGTGTGGAGCTACACTTGCCTTTCCTAGCCATTTCTGGATTCTGTCCTGGCTAACAACCAACTTTCCCAGGAGCACCCATAGGGGTCCAGAACACACAGTACTGACTCAGTCTGAGGTCACTCTTAGCTACTTTGAGGTTGCCTAGAACTTTGATTTTCCATTTTCAAATAAAAGCTTTTCTCTGCCTCTAGAAGGGCTGGGAGCTGACGAGGTCCAGCCCAGCAGCTTCTGATGCTCTTAGGGAAAGAAGATATTAAACCCAAGGGATTTTAGTGAGACCAGTACCTGTGTGCTCGGAAAACTAGCTCTGGTGCGCTCAGGCATCAGGCAGATCCTGGGAAGCTAAGCCCCTCTTTTCTGTCACCCTGGGGAAATGGCCAGTTACCCAACTCTCATATTCTTGCCTCTCAATTAATTCCTGATGTCAAATGGCTCTAGGATGATTTTGACGCCTCCCTCAGTCCTCAGTAGATTGGGAGTTTTAAGGAACAGGAAACTGTCCAACTTTCCAGGGGCTGTGTATTGCCCCACCTCTGGATTTGAGTCCTTGAGGACATGGATGACTCCTCTTCATATCCTACAGGAAGGCAGAAAATGACTGGGGAGGAAGGAATGGAGAGAGGGCATCCTACTCAGAAGACACATATTGTATTCCCATCACCAAGATGAGCACAGGGAGAAAACGGATGCCTTAGACATAGACTTAGCTCTTTAAGAGACAGCAGTGGGAGATGAGCAAGGTTACCACACTGCCGTTAACACAGGGACATGACGGAGGTGTGCAGAAAGCCAAAAGACCTAGCAACACTCACAGGGTCAGGGATGGTGCTCCCAGGACAGGTGGCATGTGAGGCAGGTTCTGACAGACAGCCAAGAGGGCCTCAGGTAAAGGATGGAACAGCACCTGCAAAGGCAGGAGGGCTTGCTGCATGCACATGATCTTTCCTTTAAAGTCAAGTTCTTCTAGAATTTTCCTCCAGTAAAGCCATTGCATGCAAGCTCAGTACTTTCTCCTACACCTCAGAAGACAGGACAGAGAAGACTTTCCAGATACAATCATGAAGGGGTTTTAACATATCCAACACCTTCCCTAATCCTGTCCTCTTTTCCTCTTCTGACACTCCCCATGTCACATGGTTGCTGTAAGCAAAAAGTGAATTCATCTGTGCTAGGGCAGGTAATGACAACAACAGTTAATCTCTGTTGGGTTCTTGCTAGCTGGTGCCAAGAACTTTGTATGTCTTCCTCATTACTCCTTACAGAGTTGAGCAATTGTGATAGAATGCAATCATTTAATTAGTTTTACATGGGAGGAAACTGAGGCATGGATGTGCATAGCCAGATGTCAGAAAAGAAATATTTAATATTTTACAAAAATGTACATTACAGCCCTTTCTACTCCTCTGAACCTCTGCCTTTCTTAGGCTCTATCTTTTTGCCTGGAGAATGTTCATATATTCTGTGTGGAAACTCAACTGGTTTCCAGGGCAGCCCCCAAAGTCTAAACATGAACTTCAAGTTTATAACCCCTGGGACACCAAACTACTAAGTCACAGTGTGCAGGACTCACCCAATGGCCTCCGCATGGGTGAGGAGGAAGGAGCAGAAAGACCAGACAAGTGGCTCAGGGAGGGCGTCTCCAACTTGCCCAGACTAGTGGCAGCTGGAGTCTGCACGGGAGAGAGGCTGACACCCTACCCCAGGGAGGAGGAGGAGGAGGGAGGAGAAGGAGGATGCACAGGATGACAACCAAAGCCAGGGTAGGGAGGGCTGGCCTTAAGCCAGAGCAGTACCTCCTAGGAGCTCTGTGGATCTCTGACTCAGGGTGGGGTTACTGAGGCCATGTGCCTATTAAGGAAGTACAGGAGAGAAGTCCATCAGGAACCAGAGCTGTATACATGTGACAGCAACAACAGGGTTCAGCCTGGGCCGCAGGGCTGGGTGTGCTGGCCCAGCCCAACCATGTGTCTACAGACCAGACCAACATTTGCCTAGGGAGGCTTGGGGCAGGCCTGGCAGAACTACCTTTTCAAGGAGGCAGCTACCCAAGACAGGATCCCAAGAGTCCTGGAATAAGGATGGGGCTAGACCAGGGTGAGTCCCCCTTCCCAGTAGTCCCTGGGAATGGAAGATCCCAGACAATTGTGAAGATGTCTCTGTAAACATGCACATTTGGAGATTAGGTTTCTTCTAAACTCTCATCTAGAGAGACCCACAATACTGGTTGTTTGATTTTTTGTTTTCTTGTGTGGATTTCAAATATTTACGGTGGAGGGGTTAACTATTTTTTAGGTGGAAATGATTATAGAGTCACTGGAATTTGCAATGATAGCTCAAAAACTTGCTTCCCTTTGTCCAGCTTCCTTAATGGTGACATCTTATAATCATAATACCAAGTCAACACCAGAAGGTGCCATTGGTAAACCCTGGAACTGAGCTGTAGCACTTATTTACTTTTAAAATCTACCTAAATCTTTCGATAAAAGGTTTGCATTTATAGGGCATCATCTCAGGACTGCACAGTCTCCCAAGACCATGAAGTAAAGTGGGTGCTATCTTGATTGGAAGGCAGAGAAAGAAACAAAGAGAGTTCAGGCAAAGTGAGACGTCGTTGCCTCTGGGGTAGCAAATGGGACTGTGCCGTGTGGCTCAGAATCAAAAGCCCCTGACGCAGAACACGAGTGCACACCTGTGGTCACTTCCATCTACTGTCTTTGCTTGGTCTATGTATGATGGCTGAATGGGACCCACAGTATGACATGTCGTATTCTCCCCCTGCCCCAGAACTGTCTGTCCTTATTTTGCAGGTATAATGAAGTCTGGGATACTGAGATGAAATCATTTTGAACTGTTCACCTGAGCCTTAACTCTGATCACAGGAGACATCCAGGGGAGAGACAGAAAGAAAAGATGGCCATGTGAAAACAAAGGCAGATTGGAGTGAGAAAGCCCATCATGAGCCACCAGAAGACAAAGGACCCAGAATAGATCCTCTCCTAGGTAGATCAGTGTGTGTGTGTGTGGTCCTGCCCACAGCTCAATTTCAGGCTTCTAGAGCATCAGGTGAGAGAGTAAAGCTCTCTGCTTTAAACCAGGTTTTTGCTCATCTGTTATGGTAGCCCCAGGAAACACACATGCCACAATACAAACGACCCTGTCCCCATGACCCTTTGCTTGTCACAAGGTGGGCAAGTCCTTTAGCTTGTTCCTTATCAACCTCCGGAGTCAGGCTAGGCCTTCTGATGTTACCTTACCCATAAGGAAACCTAGACACAATGCAGTCCTTTGACTTGCCCAAGGATGCCAGGCTACGAAATGATGGAGTGATGACTCAGCCCTGTCTTTGGCTCCTTCCCAAGCCTGTGATCCTCACTAAGATCACTGAGGCCTGGGGAGAGGGACAGCTGATTGCTTGTTGGAGCAAGTTTCTATTCTACAGCTTTGACCTCTCTATTAAAAAAAAAATAAAATTAAAAAAAAAAGAAAGGCCAGCCAGCAAATGTCAGGAGCCTAGAAAAGGACTTTTCCTCAACGATCTTCTTATTAGCTTGTGTTTTTATGTGAGATAAGAGGTAAGGTGAACGGCACTGCAAGCAGGAACATAGAAGCACCCCACAGAGCAAGCCCTGAGGGACAGTGTCGAGTCTGTGCTCCCCTAAACCAACAACAGCATATCCATTGGCTTCTGCTACAAGAATGGGCGCTGCAAGCAGGAACATAGAAGCACCCCACAGAGCAAGCCCTGGGGGACAGTGTCGAGTCTGTGTTCCCCTAAACCAACAACAGCATATCCATTGGCTTCTGCTACAAGAATGGGCAGGTGCTCTTTCCCAGAACTTCCACAAAGAACCCCTGAAAGCCAGGTTCTAACCCAGCCAGTTCCTTCCATGCCTTTGAAGTCCAAGGCAGGCCAAGCCATCCACACAGCCTTGTCCTGGCCTGTCAAAGCCTGCTCCAACTGCACAGTCTCCCTCACAACCCAAAGACCATTTACTAAAGTTTTCGAAAACATGACATATATACAGGTGAAAAAAATTGGAAGTATCTTCCTCTTGCTTCAAGGAATCATTAGAGCTGATAGATACAACCATTTTCTTGAGTTTCCTTCTAAATGGTCTGCACATTGGCATGTAGGGCCAAATAAACATAGGGCCTTCTTTTATACAAACGAGAAGGCCCCGCATGCACCGTTCTGCCTTTTCCCACTTGATGCAGCTTAAGGGTTTAGCCATGGGTGTATTTGTCACAGCGGCTTCCACAGCAGCTTCTCCCTTCACACACTTCCACAGCTAGACCTCCACGGAACGACCATTAGCATTTTCCCAAAATGTTCTTGCTACAAACAATTCTCAGAGCTGGAAAAGCAGCTCAGCCTTTAAGAGCACTAACTGCTCCCGAAGAGGACCTGGTTCAATTCCCACCACCTACATGGCAGCTAAAAACTGTCTCCAGTTCCAGGGACTCTGACGCCCTCTTCTGAACTCCATGGGCATTGCACAACACAAATGTACTTACATACGTGCTGGCAATACACTCATACATGTAAAATAAAGATAATAAATAAAATATTTTTTAAAGAAACAATTCTATGATTCACATGTTGAGCACTTATCTTCACATGCATGAAAAGGGTCTCCATAAGATCGGTTCCTGAAAGGGGATTTGTTGCTTCAATGGGTATAAGCATTTTAAATTTTTTGTAAAGCTATGAAATCGCTTGTACAAAGTTTGGAACAATGGTCAGGATCTATTTCCTATGGTTGTATTATCAAATCTTTTATCTTTGTAAATCAACTAAATAACAATAAACATGTGAATGTTATGAAGGATCTAGTGTTTTAATAGGAATGTACATGTGTGTCTACATATGAAATCATTGAACTGTGCATTTAAAATTAGCATACTTCAAGTACTTCACTGCACACATGCTATATCTCAGCAAAACTGAAAACAAAAATAATGAAGGACAAGACAAAGCTGAGATGGAAGAACGCTAAGATTCCCTCTGAAAATGCCTCACTGAAACCTAAAGACGGAGTAGAACCCCCACACAGGAGCCAAACACGTGAAAGAGGTTTCAGACACAAGGAAGAACAATCCAAGGACAGGGAAGGAGCCTGATTGATTTGGGGAAGTGAAAACAGCAAGCTATGGAGACTGGCCCCAGAGGAGTTAGGAAGGTTATCAGGGGCCAGATCAAACAGAGCCTCTTGGGCAAGAGGCTTGAGTTATTTTCCTCATTGAAATGGGAAGCCATTGAAGGGACTGGGCACATGAGTGGCGTGATAATGTTACACTTTTTCCACTTGAATCACACAGTTGCTGTATGGGAAATGAATTATCTATGGCCAACAATGAAAGCTCGCAGACAAGCTAGAAGAAAGCTCCATTCTTTAAGTTCAGGCCTGGTGGCAGTTTGGATCAGGATGATAATAAAAACTAGTCAAGAGACTACTGGCTTTCTTATTGGTTGAAATGAATGACCATAGTTGGTGCCGAGGACCCCAAGTGGAAAGACTTAGGCAGGTTTATGCTCAAGTCATAGTCTTGTCCTGATGATATTAAGTTGTAGCTATCTAAGAAGCAGGAAGCATCAAACTGTAACCATCCTGCTGATCTGTGAAGTGTCTCTTTCCACACATTTGCGCATAGGCCCCAACAGCATCACTACCGCTCAGGGATTCGTGGGTATTGTCTTTCAGGGGCTATGGAATCAGAACTTCTCTATTTCATGGGCACAGTCCCCTCCCCGGTTTGACCATAAGCTCTTTAAAGGAAGAGATTAAGTGTTAATTCCTGAAAGCCATTGTACATACTCCCGAGAGGGATAAGCACCCAAGTCAATGGCTCATCACGGACTTTGCTCCAGGAGATTTCAGAAGAACAGTCAATTGAGCTCAGAGCTCATATTAGAGTCCAGTGGGAACAGCCTGGTCATTGGCAGAAGAAAGAAGACAGCCCAACCTCCTACTCTGTTGTGGTCAGTCACCACGTCCAACATCTAAATGAGTAGATCCAGAAGAGGACATTGCTTATGGTGATGGATCCCATGCCATCTTTACTAAGTAAGGGTTCAGGTAATGTCTGAAAAAGTCTTACTCATCTTCTGTGTCAAACTCTACCATCACCAATTCCATGTCAAATATGCTATCAAGATGGTGAGCAAGTTTCTCCAAATGGCTTACTTGTCTATCCCCATAACTTGCATACAAAAGTAGTTAGTGCACCTCTCTCCTTAAAGTCATTTGGGTCCCATTGTTTTTTGGGAAAGCCAGAGCTCTTTAGCCAAGCACACTCAGTCCTTTAGAATCTGGCATCTGCTGACTTTTCACCACTTTTCTGTCCACAGCCCTGAGACCTAGACTCATAGACTTTCTTCCCATTGCCCCATATATACCAGACCCACAACTTCACATCGTGACTCTTTTCTTGAAAGAACTATTTCATACTTAAAAGAAAAATACATGGCCAAGCATGGTGGTACACACCTTTAAGAGAAGCAGAGGCAGGCAGATCTCTGTGGGTTCATGGCCAGTCTGGTCTACATAGTAATTCCGGAGCAGCTGGGACTTCAGGGAGACCATGTGTCAAAACACCAGAAAGAGTAGAGAAATACGTGGAGATGCTAAGGCATATCAGTGTTCTGGGGAATAATTCATTTGTAAATTGGTTAAGATTTTTGAAGATTAATAATACTCAATATTTAGATTGGGAAAGACTATTCATTACTCTCTTGACCAAAGCTTAAGTAGTGACACACCAACATTTAAAAGACTGATTCTCTTTGACTTCAGTCATCAAACTTCCAGGATTCTCTTCTCATCTAAGTAGCTGGAGAAATATTTATATAGTATGCTTTCAAAAGTAGGCATGATGGTACTCAGTGTAATCTCAGTACTGGGGAGTTGGAGGCCGGAGGATCAGAAGTTCAAGGTAATCATTATCTTCCTAGAGCACTCAAGGCTAGCTGGAATATGTGAGACTTGTCTCCTAAAAGAGAGAAAAGAAAGAAAGAAAGAAAGAAAGAAAGAAAGAAAGAAAGAAAGAAAGAAAGAAAGAAAGAAAGAAAGAAAGAAAGAAAGAAAGAAAGAAAGAAAGAAAGAAAGAAAGAAAGAAAGAAAGAAAGAAAGAAAGAAAGAAAGAAGAAAGAAAGAAAGAAAGAGAAAAAAAGAAATTACTCCAGACTTATTTGTTAGCAAAACTAGGAAACAATTTAAATGCTGTCACCTTCCTCTGCATTCCACCCCCTACAAAAACAAAAAGCAGAAAATCAGAGCAACTAAGTCATCTGCGGCATATCCAAACCGGTGACTTCTTTGAAGCTGTTAAAAAGAAGTGGATTTGTAGGGTCTGATTTGTAAAGGTGTGTGTGCTATGTTGTTAAGGCCAAGATAAAGTTGTAAAATGGGATAATATGATTCCAGTTTTGGCAAAATTCCAGAGAGTAATAAAGAGAGAAATCTGATATATACATCATTTCTGCTCAGGGTGGTTTTCTCCACCTACTCCCCCCATACGCAGCAGTGGGAGTGGAAACCACGGCAGATAAGGAAGACTTTCACTTTTTACTGAACACATCCCTCTATGATTACATATTTTCTGTAAAAATATAGTCTTTAGAAATTAAAGGAGCACATACATAATAAAATAAATAACACATAAAAATCTTTAAAGAGCCCCGAAGCAGAGTTAGCAGAGGCAATAGCTACTAATCATTGAAGAAGAATCCAGTCTCAAAGAACATGCAAAACTGCTCCCCAAGATCTGAAAGATGAGGAGGAGGGAGTAAGCAGAAGTAGAGAGAGGGAAATCCTTGCACCAGACCTCAAGTTCAAGGGAGTCTGCATGGCATGCCTTCCAGGAGAAAGGTTCTGCATGAGATTTAAAAGGAGCCCATGTCCTGAAAACTGAGATCAAAATGTGGACGGTATGTGGGGTTCTATCTGGATGGATCAGGATCACCCACTATCTGGCCATCATTTAGAGAATGAACTTGATACCTGGGATCCTGCCAGAGCAAAGTCATGCTTGAGTGACCTGGTGGGCGCTTCCCTCAGAAGCAAGTGTGAGATAAAGGACTCAGGAGAGAAATGAAACCCAAGGCAGAAGCCACAGATAGTTTAGACTGCAATGTGGTGTCTGGACTTGGAACTTCTCCTCGGTTCCACCCCGAATTCTCATGACTGAGTATTAGGAAGGGAAGGTGAGACGTGAGAATGGATGGCATGCTGGTCATGTTCTTTGTGTTGATTTGGGTACTGGCCCCCAAAAATGTGTTCAGTGTAAGGGGATCCACTGATAGCTATACATTTAAAATATGTGCATATATGTCTACTATACTCGATAGATTTATAAAATAAAATATCAAGACGTATCAGTTTGAAAATATTTTATTTATTATTCTATTCTATATGTATTTCCTGCATGTATGTAAGACACCCATGTCATGACATCCGCGGATGTCAGAAGAGGGTGTTGGAGCCCCTGGAACTGGAGCTATGAACAGTTGTTAGCCGCCATATGGGTGCTGGGAATCCAACCCAGGCTCTCTGCAGGAGCAGTCAGTGCTCTTAACTGCTGAACCATCTCTCCAGCCCAAAGATTTATATCACTTAAAAAAAAACGGAATACCAGGAGGGAGAATCCTCTGCAACCTCAGGAGAGCCAAAGGATCATCACTTGGGTATCCAGGAGGCAGAGTGTCATAGAATCCATCCAAGCATCATAGGAGGCCACGGTGATAGTGCTGCTCTTGAGACATACTGTAAAAACCAGGAAGTTGTTAATGTACTGTAGCTAAGGTATAACCCAATTCTTATGCTGGGAATATTGTTTATCTGCTCATTTATTTCTTTGTAATTTCATCATTTCTACAAAAAAAAAATTATTACAGCTTTTAAAGGCACTTATCTTCTGGTTTATTGACAAATCCTTTCACTCCCTTAAAGGAATATCTTTTCTCTATGACATTTTCTCTGAATTCTTACTAGAGACTTTCTCAAAGCAATGCTCTTCAACCCAAGACTACCTGATCCAAGGATCACCTCAGGAGATGGTTACGCATCGTGATTCTTGGACCCCCTTCTCAGACTGGCTGCAGTACAGTACCAAGGATCTATGAATCTGTATTGCTCACTACAGTTGGATGACTCCAGGTACCATGGTGAATGTACCTCTTTTTTAGTACCTTGGCCTCCTTCCTCCATTCATCCTGTAACCCAGGATTATTTGATCTTGTGTGTGTTCCTTCCACTAGATTGTGAGCTAGTCCTAAAGGTAACTGGCTGTTTACAATTCAATAGAAGACCAATGACATGAGGTGTTCAACAAGCTGTATGAATGAATGAATCTTAATCATTACACAACTTTGGGGTTCCATAAAATGAAGTATTCATGGTGTGTCAAGTGCAGACACATGGCCAGACCTGGCTCAGGTATGTTTGTGCCTCACTGAGGAGCTCCAGACTATGATCCTAGGCAGCACTGGGTGGAGATGAGCCAGGCTTGGCCAGACAATAGGGAAAACCCAAAAGCCAGTGGAACCAGCTAGAGGAGGAGTGACCCAGTAACCCAGATTATGGAGTTTGTTTTCCATGAGCCGAGAGCTCTTTCCATTAACCTTAAAGGAGCCATGACTTAAATCACAAGCTCTGTGATTCTCAGATCAAGTACTTCTAAGGCCCAGAAGTTCAAAATCTCTGAGCAGTTCAGAACACTGTTTACAACCCTGAAGTACAAGACCAGCCAAGACCTGTATTCAACTTGTTTGGTTGTTTGTTGTGGTTTAGCGTTGTCACTGGATGAGCCTCAGTGGCCCCATCTGTATATTGGGAAAAACAATAGCATCTAGCTCAAATGGGTCAGTGTGTCAGGTTAAGTAGTTCACACAAAAAATATTCATGAAGCTCCTAGGCTGTGCCCAGCACTGTTCTAGGTGGTAGGAGGTCAGCAATACAAGCCTGTCCTCAAGGGTGCTAATTCCTGGAAAGTGGAGTCCATGCTCCAGGCAGTCAAAGGAGGCGCTACACGTAGACCTGAATAGATTATTGGTTCATAGATTTAGGCAGTAAGACCCCTCAAAGAAAAAGGTAGTAAGAGTCTCCCAGGGTCCCAGGCAATAAACAGATGAGTAGTAAACAGCCTACACAAAGGGGCCTCATGAGTTGCAGCTGCCTCGGGCACAAGTCACTGTGGTAAAGTCCAGTAGCAGCTCCTCTCAAGGTCTTGAAGCCCGGAGAAACAGGAGCTATGTAAACAAAGATTCGTGGGAGGACAGGACAGGACGCCAAAATGTGTGTCCCCAACCACAGTGTGGGCTTTAGCAGACTCCCCTGGCTCCACTTCTTGGAAATAAGTAGCTCTCTTTTGCCAGAAGAAAATAAACAGGAAAGTGCTTCATGATTCAGTGGGTAGCCCATGGCCCTTGAGCGGGTAGGAGTGTCCGTGGTTTTCCTTCCCCACGCAGCATAGGGAAGAAGCCAGGTTTCCTAAAAGTGAGGGTGACCTCTGTGTGTGTGTGTGTGTGTGTGTGTGTGTGTGTATGTGTGTGTGTGTTTACACCCAGACCCCTGGTATCTATGTGTTAAGTATTCCTCTGTGTGTTTGTGTATGTACATGCATGTGTGTTCCTATTTGCATGTACATCCCTCATGTGTGTCTGGGGGTATATGTGTCTATGTGTGTGTTTGGGTTGGATGGCTGAAGAGATGGGTTTCTAGGCACATTCCTCAGGAAAGGAGAGCTCATACATCTTTACTTGTGTGTCGGTGTAAGTGTACTTGGGTAACTAGGCACCCTTGAGTGATGTACACGGAGGGAAGATGGGAAGCAGACACAGTAAGGAGAAGATCTGAGCCAGAAAGCAGGGTGCATGTGTTGAGCAGAGACTACAAGTCAGGGACGTGGTGGGAAGCAGACACAGGGTGGCCAGCTGTGACCTTAAGAAAGGCTGTCTGGGACTGTTCTGACCTCAAGGAATAAAGCAGACCCTGTGGACACACACAGACTCAGACCTCAGGGGTTCTGTGGCAGCCCTGCTCATGCATGCTCAGCAGGAGAGTCCTTCAACAAGAGCGGAGCAAAGGCTGTCCCTAATGAGTGAACCCTAAGGAGCGAACCTGAGAGATGCCCCAACAGAAACCCTGGGGTTCCTCATCAGGAGGGAATCTTTGTCTATGGCACTACCTGTCTGCAGAGAATACAGATGCCAAGACACCTGCTATCTGATGCCATCCTGACATTTTCTTATGAGACTCTGCCTCGGTGTCTATTTTTGGTGGGAAAAGCAAAAATGGGGTTCAAACTTTAAGGTAGTTTTCTAAAATGCTGTATATCTAACAGCAAGAGGTGGGCACCCTGACTCTGCCATCTCCACAACTTGGGCCACACTAGTAGGAAGCTGGATAATACAAGCTAAGCTGGTCCCTCCCTTGCTGTCTTACCCTCCCAGAGGTCCTTTGTTCCACTAGTAGGGGAGGTATCATTTCCTCCTGATTGGCAAATAGTTTCAGGATCCTGGAAATTCCTGCATGTATCTGCCTAGAATTCAGAGTTGCAATAGAACTGGAACTCAAGTCTTGGCAGTAAATAGCCCTGAGCTTCTATTATCCCTGTGTGCAGGGAACGCCTTTAGAGAGAGGCAGAAGCTAGGGACATGGTCATTTTACTCTCGCTGAATACCAATTACTGTCATCAGAAAGAAAGAGAGAGGTGGGGGAGACTGCTGTGCCCTGGCACTGAGACCAGCAAAGGGTAGTAAGCATGAATTATGCATCATGCAAGCAATAGAGATAAGAGCGGAATGGGGAAAATCATAACCCCATTAATAATGGAAGTGCAGTTTGTAAACTCTCCACCAGGAATCATTTGCATTGCAATATAAACAGGGAGTGTAACAGAGCAGCCAGCTACAGTGCCTCAGTAAAATGTAAAAGGCACCATTTCAAACATTAAAAGTCATGATTAAATTATAAGAATTTGTTCAGCAGGATGTACAGGGAGAGGGCGTGTACTCTGACTCTGTCTGAACCCAGGGTCAGCCCTTCTTCTACATGGCTGTCAGGAGCATGAACCCAAGACTTTAGTTCTTGAAACCTTGGTAGTTATGACCGACCGTTGTTGGTTTTGAGTGTTTACCCTGTGCATCGTTCTAAGCATGTTACATACAATCACCCACTTAACTCATGAAGCAATTTTAACAGAGATCCCCAAAGCTCCCCCATTGGCTTGCCTTAGGCTCACAACCGGCAAGCTGGAAGTCTTGCACGCAAATACAGTAGATTGCTGAGCCTGCCGCCCTGAGCACCAGGTTCAGCCACGGTTTCAGTAACTACTCAGCTGCCCCTTCTGTGGCTCTCAAACGGCACAGTGCATGGAAAGCTGGAGCCAGTGTTTTAAAATAATTTGATAGCATATTAAAAACGCGATCAAGCTTCCATTAATTTTTCCTGGAATTGTAAGAATCTCTAACCCCCTCCTCATATAGAACCTCAATACCATCATATCTATGTTAGCTATTGAAGTGCAGCCAATAGGCTTAGCTATTTATAGGTAAAAGGCTTTGCATATAAGGATGGGTTTTTATTACTGTGTTGCCATGTGGGGGAAAACTACAGCCCAAACGTATGTGATATTCATCAAATCGTTAAGCAGTTACCCACATGCTCCACCTGTCAAGGGGGGGGCAATTAATAAAGAGTTTATGGCAACAGGAAAAATTCACTGATCATGAAATAACCAAGGTGTGGAAGAAGAGACTCACTATGAACTTCCTGGGGTAAAGAAGTGTGTCAGTCGGACTTTCTGAGTATGTACCTATAAGGTTGAGAATATTTCTTTCTGGACTAGGGAGATGGCTTATCAGTTAAGAGCATTGTCTGATCTTGTAGAGGACCTGGGTTCAATTCCCAGTACTCACATGGTGACTAACAGCTGTCAGTAACTCCAGTTCCATAATATCCAACATCCTCTTCTGACCTCTGTGGGCATTGCATGACACAGATGCACTTACCTGCATGTGAACAATACACTCATACACATAAAATAAAAAAATAAATAAAAAGAATATTTCTCTGTGTTAAAACCATGGGTGTTTTCTATTTTCTGCATTTTGCTAGCATGGGTTACTTTTGAACAGAAAAATTATATGAAAACATGTAGATATATGGATTGATTCATTGAAGCATTGACTGTGATACTTAATAGATATAAATTTGAAAGCACCTCAACATTTCAACTGTAGGCAAAGACAGTTCCTGGTTCATCAACCCATCCTCAGGGTCCCGTGATTCCCACCATCCCAGGTCTGTCCCTCACTCTCCACAAGCTTATCTCTTGCTGAACAGTCTTTCACACAAGTGAGCCTCTCCCATCTATCATGTATTTTTCTCTCACATCTGTAAGTGGTTTCCATACTGAGCCTCCTGGAACAAAGCATTAGAACTGTCTTTCATACAAGTGAGCCTCTCCCATCTATCATGTATTTTTCTCTCACATCTGTAAGTGTTAGCCAATGGGTAATCACCTGCCATCAGTTGTCTGTAGAGCTAGAACATGGCATGCTAACTCCAAGAAAAATAAGGTGAATAGAGTTTTCCAGAAGTTAGAGCTAACTGTGCCTCCCTCATGATGAAGCTGAAAAGACGCAGCTCGAAATGACAGTACCAGTTCTGAGGCAACCCCCAACTGTCATCTTAAGGAGTCACCAAGCTCTCAACACTGCTGTTATCTTACCCACAAAATGGGACTGTCTCACTGGAGCACACCAGGGCTCCTTTTCTATCTTTAGGCTGTAAACACACAAGCTCTCATGAAGCTGGAACAAATGTAACCGTGAAATATTTCAGTACAGGTATAGAGCATACGAGTGCGTGGCACTGTCGGGCCCAGCTGTCTTCTTAGAAGCAGAAATAGTGAGGGGAGGTGGGTGATACAAGATGGCCAATGGAACCTTGAGGAGTTGTGAGCGGGTGTCGGGGTTCCCAGATTTCTGATTGGCCCAGCTGGATTCTGTCACTGATGACTGCTGTTCTGTCCGATGATGTGTGAGACTTGCCTTTAGGAGGAAATCTCTAGTAACAAGTAAGTCTGGCCTCCTACTGGATGATGGAAATTAAACTGAGTCTTTAAAGGGAATGACATCCAAGAAGCAAGACATCACAGGCCTGGGCACCTTGAAGCCTGGAACAACCAGAAGGCCCAGAGGTCCCAAGAGTACAAGATGAGGAGGGGGCTGGCAGCCAGCTGCACTGCCTCCTGGTCTCAGCACATTATTGACATTCCAGAAAGAAGAGGCAGAGGATTAATATCACCCTGACATCCACCCCCTCACACACACATAGGCCTTTCTCCTACTGCACAGTCCCCAGCTAACCCAGATGAGGGTTTGAGACTTGCAGGAAGACAAATGATCACGAGAAGGAAAGTGTTCCAGAGACGAGCACATTCCATTCCTCCATCCACTCCTCCCACATGGGGCTAGACCCAAACGCCAGGCATGGTACCAGGCAACAGGCAGCAGGTACTCAGTAAATGTCTGTCAGCTCCCAAACACAAACGTCCTCTTAACTCTGTTTTGCCTGAGCCCCACTTGCTGAAAGAATAGTTTTTCTTCCATTCCCAACTCTTAACCTCTTCTAAATTTGTTCTGTCCTTCATTAGAGGACATATTAAAGGTTTTTCTCATTATTTAATTTCATTCAAATAACTATATTTATTGGCAACCTTAGAATTAAGAGGCTTAATGCCTAGATTAGAGAGAAGAAATGTTGATGGGCTGTACAAAGGGGATAGAAGTGAAGAAAAACATCCATCATCCATGATGCTCTAAATCTTGTGTTTTGTGTGTCTTATTTCAGTTATTCCAGAAAACTTCATGGGGCATAAGAAGAAAACTAAGGGTCAGGGAGCTGACATTGTTCACCAACCACAGGTTTCTATCTTTCAGTATGGTGATGAATAAGCCAGGATCTTCTAAAAGACCAGCACTGGCATTATCTGGAACCTTGTTAGAAATGCAGAATACCTGGGAATGGAGAGAGATGGCTCAACAGTTAAGAGCACTGACTAGTCTTGTAGAGGACCCGGGTTCTGTTCCCAGCACCATATGGAGGCTCACAACCATCTGAAACTCCAGTTCCAGGGGATCCAACGCTCTCTTCTGACCTCCGCGGGCATTGCACAACACAGATGCACCTGCATACATGCAGGCAATACACTCATACATATAAAAGAAAAAGAAAATATTTTAAAAAGAAATGCAGACTATCATGTCCCACCCCATATCCACTGCCTCAGAATCCACCTTTTAAGAAGTCGTGGGTGGACTTGTGGTTTGAGAAGCTCTGGTCTGGAGCACACTGGTTTGCCAGGACTCTAGCACAGACTTTTTAGATGTAAAGTAGGAACCCAAGAATGCACAGACGTTTCTTGACTGCTGTGGTTGCTGCTGGTCTACAGAGCATGTTTTGATTGTCTCTGGTCTAGAAACATCCCTAAGACCTGAACGCCCCCTATGTCCTCTTGTTCATATAATGAGCGTTTGTTGAGGTCCCACTGTGTATCTTTCTGTGCCAATGACAAGTTCTTGGGAATAAACATAAGAATCTCAGCTGATATTCTACTGGGGTTGGGGAAGACAACAGTGATGAAGTCTTAACCATGCCTATGGTTTGAAGAACTCTAGTGCTTCAGAACCACTGAGAAGAGGGCAGGTGAGGAGAGTCAGAGGACTGAACAGAGAATATTATGACTTGTTTACAGAGATGTCAGCTGCAGCTCTTTGTTTTAATGGCTCCTGAGAGGGCAGGGCTGTTTCATCCATAGAATATTAACAGACCCAGTACTTAAGGGCTTATTTAAGACCCTCCAAAATATGATGCCTTTTAAACATATGGGCCCAGTAGATGATTAGGAAAAATGTCCAACAAAATAATACCTATGGTGGCTACTGAATGTAACTCCATGTGGTGTATACTTAATTAGAGGTATGAGTGCATTGTAAAATGCTTTTGATGGTGTAGAATTGGACCTACAAGTTAGAGGACTCAGTGCCTACAAGTCTCGGATTTTCTTGAGAGGTCTTAGCCCCCAGGAGAGAGGGAGAGCATTTAGCATTTCCTTGGCTCTTATTTTGTAAAGGTAACCCTGCTTTTCACTGTTCCCACCTATGAAAGTTTCCCCTCTGACAGGGTCCCAGGGGCCTGGAGTGGCAGGATGCCCAGGGCCTTTCTTAGAGCTGCCTTTAACTTTTCCTTCTGGTTTGGGCCCTCCTGTTCTGGTGACTGATGCTGCTTGTCAGTCACCAGCCAGGGGTCACAGCAAACGTTTGCCCAGGTGCTTGTCACAACCTAGGTATGGCCATAGATGCTGACACCTTGTCAAGTCATCACCCCAATCTGATCTTATTGGCCTTTACATGTTGCTGCCCAAAGACACATCAGGAGACATTGGTGCCTGAGAAGGGACTGGTCCCTGGAGCCCAGATTCTCTTCCCCATATCTGTGGCAGGAAGGCTATCCCAGGAAAGCTGGCAGGGGAGGACTGGGCATCCTTGGAACACTGAGGATCATGGGTATTGTGGCAATGAGGGTAACTGAGAAAAAAGGTCAAGGAATAGCATTTGTCCAGAATGAGGCACACAGTCATAGAAACACCCCCCTTTCAAGAATCAATTCTAAGAAAACAGTAAAGTGCACATGCCAAAATGTATGGGCATTTTGGTGCCATTTAAAACTATAGAAAATTAGAAATAATAATAATCTAAAGTGCTACCTCGTGCAAGGCATTTCACTATCTAATCTTCAGTTGCATCGACTGTTAAAAAAAGGGGGGGAATAACTAATTTCAGCAAAGACTAAATGAAATAACTCATAAAAATGCTTCACACAGTATTTGTCCCCAAGTAAAGGTTCAATCCATTTCCATTGCTAAAGTTACTTTAGTTTTACTCTATATTTTTCCATTCATTAATTTTGTGTATGTGATGTGTACATGTGCACACATGAACCACAGTGTACATGTGGAGGTAAAAGGACAACTTATAGAAGTCAGTATTTTCTTCCACCATATGGGTTCAGGGATTGAACTCAGGTTGCCGGAAAGCTGTTATTTTCCTAGCAAGACGGCCTTTCTTAACCGAGTGTCTGGTCATAGAGGAAACACACAGAAGCAAGGAGGCCAGCTGTCAAGGCCCTGCCACCACGTACTCCAGCGCTCTGACATGGTCAGTGGTCTGAGCATGAGAGCACAGAAGCATGAAAAGATGGGTGCATCTCACCCAACTTGCAAAAGACTAAAGGAGAGAACAGGATGGAATGTGTAGACACAGCCACCCGTCAGTGTGTGATTCTCCAGAGCTGTCGAGCTGAACCAAGACACGATAGCATGAGGTCCATCTTTATGACTTGTTCCATTTTCTTTGGACACTCAGTGGTACCATTGACCATGAATCCTGACTCCACTTTGGGGGGCATGAGAAGGCCATAATTTTCCTTCCCTTCATCATCTCAGCCCAACTATGGGCAGATCTGAACTGAAAAAAACAACCCAGCTAAATATATTGCACACACACACACACACACACACACACACACACACAGCCTAAGGGTTTAAGTAACAAGAGGTTATTCCAGAGGTTGTTTATCATCTCTGATTCACCAGCTTTGAATGACAGGACCCATTTAGCTTGTTTATAGACAAATGCAAAAACCACTGAGACCCTAGTTACAACACTTTGGATATTGTTTTAAGTACCCATGTTCGAAAATGGTCTCCATTTCTTATTCAATTCCAAAATCGTACCACACATGCAAGTTACAGAGAAGATAAAAGATAATAAAGCCAATGCCAGAAAGGGAAACAGAGAGACAATATTTTTCAAATATTTTCCCAACTGTCATTTTAATAATGGTCTAGCAACAAAGTATGCTAATTTTCCTCCACAGATACCTATGAATGCAAATGTAAAACAAATAGTAATTAATGTCTCTGTGTGAAAATCAAGCAATAGGCTCTAATTCTGTTTCAGACCTGAAATTATGCACATTAAAAATCATGATCTGAGTTCAGAAGCAACAGTGGCAGTTATAAAGAGAAGCCGGCAAGGGGAGGCCATGAGGTTAGCAGAATCCACCCAACCACTCTAACAGGACCGGACTTTCCCAGCCTCACAAAAACACACGTGAGCCACAAAACGCTCTCAAGTTAGGAAACACAATCAACCAAGTCTTAGATTCTGAGTAAAGGTCTTGCCATAGCATGGAAGGGAATAGGCAAAATAAAATCACTCTTTTTTTAACATTAAAAAATTTTATTGAGAATTTCATACATGCATATAGGGTGTTTTGATCAAATCCACACCCACTCCCTCCCCTCCAACTCCTCCCCTATCTCCCCATCACTTTTTTCTGACAACTTCATGTGCTCTTTCTTTCTTTCTTTCTTTTTAACTAGGGCTTTCTGCTACACTAACATTACCCCTTTGAAGATGTAACCCTAAAATGGTTTAGGGATTAGATAAAAGTTCCCAAACACTTTTGACATTTTTTGCCTTTGGAACAGAGTATGTTGCTAAGAGGTCCAAGGACATTTTGACTTTTAGCCAAGAAATTGGCTACTTTTTGGGGGGTCTTTTTAACCTAACTGCTTAGCCAATTCCTACCTCCTATTCTTATCACACCATCCTCTAAAGAGGTTCCCCAAATTGCTGATAGGGAATCTGGACACAGACTTCTCTGGCTTCTTCCATGCTGAACAGGGATGCAGGGTGAGGTAATTGGGGTACCCCTTCAGTGGGTCTATCTAAAAGATTCCCAAATCTCATAACTCTTATCTGTATGGTGAAAAGAAAGTCCTTGACTAGTGAATAGGAGGTGTGAAGTATAAGTAAGGGCAAGAGTAGTTAGAATTACAAGTTCTAGACAGGGAACCAGAAGAAAGAACAGGGCAAATTTCAAATGTCTTATCAGAATCCATTGGAATTTCTTGACGAGAGCTTCCAAAACCATCCTTCTATTGGGTTCCTCCTCATTTTTCTTTTGTCTGCCAAGGCTAGACTTGAGAGTGAAGGACTCAGGATTTGTTTTCAGGCACTTTGATAGCTGTTGGAGTGGCTAAAATCAATGTCAGTTCCCTCCCAAAGGCTTCTAGATAGGGGGAGAAAACAAATTCAGCCATCATTTTAGAACAATAGGGGGTTGTCTCTCTTAGTTACAGGTGGGCACTACAGTATTACAGACCAAGATTTGAAGTCTTACATGTGAGCAGGACTTCCTGCTTAGAAACAAAATCATCAATGAGAAATAATTATCTAAATAACATTTTATATGGACCTAAGCCTAATGCCTAGGACATGTAATCCCTTGAACTATTGAAGAAATATACTGATCATTTTAATCTTTGGTTATACTTTCCTTTTGGATGTTTAAGACCATACAGTTGGCCCAAATAAATCATTTTATCTCTACTCTTAAGGTCGTTTGAGGATCTGTTCCTCAGGGGTCACATGGGCTTGGGAGGAGCCCCTGACTCCTTTCTTTCACCAGTTCCATCTGTATGAAGATAAGTCAAAGGTCCTGCTTGACTGTGGTCCCACTCGAAGCATGGAGGAAATGGTTCCTCTGAGTTGACCCTCCTCTTTGTAGACTGGACACTAGTTCAAGTCCATCTGGTGGGGTCTCCACGGCCTCCCTGAACAAGAGGTCAGGTTACCACAGTTACAGGACATTTTGAGAGATGCTCATAGTCCCCTGGAACTTAGTCGACCTTGGAGGGCAAGAAGCAAAAACTGTCCTTTAAATCCCTCTGACCAGATTAGTTAGTTAAACATCCAAGGTTAGTTCCACCAGTCTGGTACTTTTAATTACCATGTACTATGTAGATAAAGCTTTGGTAAAAATCCAAATATTCTAACTGGGTGTGGTGGTACACGCATTTAATCCCAGCACTTGGGAGGCAGAGGCAGGAGGCAGGAGGGGTTTTGTGAGTTCAAGGCCAGCCTGGTCTACATAGTGAGTTCCAGGACAGCTGGGACTACAGGGAGACCCTATCTCAGAAACACCAAAAAACAAAAACAAAAACAGAAAACAAACCACTAAATATTCTCAGATAGACCTTGACTAGTTATGTAATTTGTTCCTTAAACTAGTTGACTATACTATGACCTTAGAAATTTTAAGATTATGTGTCTGTTATTTCTGTCTCATCCTTTATCTATCATAACAAACCTACACAGACCTTCATCACTTACTTAGGCTTTTTCATTTTTTCTGTCTATTTTGGAAAATATCTCCATTCCCATATCCTTTTAACATCTTTTACATTCTCATTTTCTTTTTTAATAATTATGAGACATAATAACATTAACATAAATTTTCCATCTGTTGTGAGAATTCTTTTCCTGGGGATAATAAGCTATGCTTATCCCCTTTTAAGGTTCTAGTGTCAAACCAATATTTGATTGAAGTTTTCCTGTAAAATCACTCTTTTTATGTGTGTATACAAGCATGTATATGTATGTATTCCTATGTGTATGTGCACATGTGTGTGCAGGTGCATGTGGAGGCCAGATATACATATCAGATCTCTTCCTTATTACCTCTCTGTCTTATGTTCTGATCAGTGTCTCTCACTGAACTTGGAGGTCTCAGACTCAGCTAGACTGACTGGCCACAAGCCCTGGGGATCCTCCTGTCTTTACCTCCCCAGTGCTGGGATTACAAATACTCAAGCTCTCGTGCTTGTATGGCAAGTACTTTACCAATTAGGCCATTTTCCCAGCCCCAAATAAAATAACTCTGAATGATACATCTTCATTTTTGAAGCTAGGTATCAAGGCTAGCAGCTACCAGTGAACCCCAGATCCCAAGCAGAGACCCTAGATCTTTGCTGCTTAAAAAAGCAGATGCCTTTTAGTGTACCCAAGAGATTTCTGAAGTCATCCTCTCTGAAACCTCTCTGAATGGTTTTCTACTTCAGCTTAAAAACTATCATCTGACTACAAGCTCATAGTGTAAGGAAGTAGAAGGGCTCCAAGCAGTGATATGAAGCTGTAACTAGGCAGACAAAGTCATAAAAGGAAGCCTGGAAGCTCTGCCCTTAGAGGCTGTAAGTGTTCAGATATTATTTTTACAAAAGGAGAGAGAGACTATCTCCTGTCCAAAATGAACTGTATGTTTCACACTCAGCTAAATAGAAAACAAAAGATCCCATCCAGCAAAAAATGACCGAGGCCAGTGTATGAAGGAAAATGGAAAACCATTCACAGCCATGTTTCCAACAGCATAGGCATTACCTATATATAGGTATTTAACATTTAATTAAAATAGAACGAAATTAAAGATTCAGTTCCTGGTTCAAACCCACACTTCCAGAACCACATGTGGCAAATGAGACAGCAGATAGGGAATGTTTCCATCATCATGCAAAGTCCTATGGGATGGCTCTTATCTAGAGCCTGAGAACATGAACTCCACAGCACAGTTAAGGACACTGGGCTTTGAATGGCCACAAACTTTGTCTAAATCATATCTATAATCAATGACATAAGCAAAATTCCTGCTGAATCTAAATTAAATTAGTGAGACAACTCTGGGTAAAAGTTGCAGTCAGAAGATGGCTCATTCAGGAAAGTACTTGCCACACAAGCATGAAGACCTGAGTTCAAGGCCCAGAACCCATGAGAAAAAGCCAAGCATCATGTCTCAAGCTTGTAATCCCAGCCCTGGGGGTGGCTAGGGTGGAGCACAGAGACAGATGGATTCCTGGGCTTGCTGGTCACCCAGTCTAACCTCATCAGCTGTTTTCAGGCCAATGAGAAACCTTATCTCAAAAAACAAGGCAGATGGATCCTGAGAAAGGACCCCCAGGGTTGATCTCTGTCTTAGACACACACACACACACACACACACACATACACACACACACACACACACACACAGAGTGACCATAGGAGCCTAAATCCTAAGGGAGCACAGGGCTCCAGGGTCTTTGGGTCATCAACACTAGTAAGGCTGGAGAGGTAAGATTGTTTCCCTTCATCCAGTACAGCATGTGATTATTCAGTGCCACATCACCAGAAACCCCAGGCCTGGCCAACTTGGAGGATGAGAGTTTTACCTAGTTGTTGAGATGTGAATTTCATGTTGTGGCCTCCTTAGGTCACTCTAATTCTCTGAATACAGTAGGGAGAAGTCTAGAGGAGCACTGCTCCCCCTCTGCTCCAACAAAGCAGTTCAGGCGGAACGCTGAAACGACTACCTCTTCTAAAGAGACACTTTCTACAGTCAGATTCCCTTGGGTTTGCTAGTGGACTTAAGAACTTTGGGACATTTTAGAGACAGACATTGACAAATCAGCCAGAAGGAAAAGAAAAAGAGAAGCATCAGCTCTCAAAAGGGAGTCGTCAGAAGAAAGAATATGGTTCTCCATGACATAAAGGATTTTGTTCATTTGTTCACTGGCCCATTCATCTCCTAAACACCTTTATAAAGCATCTTTCACCATATTAGACTCACAGGATGCAAAGAGGCGGCACCCAAACATTGCCCCTACTTCCAGGAAACAGCAGTTTGGAGAGGGAGGAGATGTGTGTTTATGAAGGAAAATGAGTCATATGACCCGCCTGTGTGGCTTAGAATGCTCATTCTGTGAAATAAGCAAGTGGAACTCTCCTGGCATTGTAAAAGCATTTGCCTAAGCAAAAAGAAAACACATTCAAAGCAAAGCTGTTCACATATGCAGGCTTGTCATGACATGAACTGATTCACACTGAGGATATGTGACTTCCTTTAACAAGAAAAAAAGGATTAGAAGAATGAGAACATGGGTGTATTACATTTATCTTTCAAAATGTCTTCCCTAAAAAGAAGATTTAAAATAAATAGAACATACATTGAGCCACTGGATCTGCATGAAATCCAAAAGTAGGCAACCAGTCTATGCTGTTAGATTCGTGATATGGTTATCTTTAAGGGGTGGAGGATAATAGGAAGTGGGCAAAGGAGAGGTTGGTAAAGATCTGTTTCTTTATGTAGTGTCAGTTACATGACTATGTTCATTGTCTGAAAATTCAATATCTATATCATTATGTGCACTTTTTATCTCTATTCTGTTTTAATAAAGATAGACAGATAAAATACACCAAAATGTTAGCATTCATTGATTTGAGAAGACAAAAAATTATGTTAGCGGTAATATCGCCATACTTTTTTGTGCTTTTTAGCATTTCTTTAATTGTACAAATAATAAAAAATAGAAGACACAGCTCTAGCTTCCCTGTGGAGGTATGACAGTCTACAGACAGGCAGGTCAGGTATGAGAAAGAGCCCAAGTTAGGGAAGATGAAATCTAAATTAGAAGAATGGCAACATGGAAGGAGAGAAGGAACAGACAGACAGACAGACAGACAGACAGAGATGATGTGCTGGTCGGCTTTCTATTAGTATAAAACACCAGACATAACCAACTTATAAAAAGAAAAAATTCATTTTGGCTTACACTTTGGAGATTTCAATCCATGACCAATTGGCCCAATTGCTTTAGACCCATGGCATAACAGTACATCATAGCAGAGGCTTATGGTAGAGCGTAACTTCTCACCTCACAGCCCAAAAGTCCTCCCGGAAGGCTCCATCCAACATTCCACCATCTCCCAATAGTGCCAAGATGGAAATCAAGTCTTCAATATACAGGTCTTTGAGGGGTATTCCAGATCCACACTGTAGTGGATGATAAAGTATCTATAGGGCCTATTGACCAGGTCATCCTTCAGTCTCCTCTGCAAACTTTAAGCTATTCATCTGTGTGACCAACACCTTACACCAAGAGTCTGTCATCATCTGTGGGGTGAGACGGGCTTGGGTCTGAAACCTCTTGCCTCAAGTGCTTCAATTTAGCCTGCCTTTCTCTGATCCTGAATCCCCAGCCAAGCCATTCCCCCAGAGCCTTATAATTGGTTTAAATGTTAAACAGGAGATTCCCAGGGAGAGATGATCTGTTACTGAACTAGGCATAATCTACATGATTAGTGTATCTGATTAACAAACTCTCACGACTCACTGTCACCTACCTGAGAGGAAGCCACGCAGGGCTCCGACAGCAGGTGGGCAAAGTATGAAGTCCCAACCCTGTGCACAAGGGAGGGAAACGTGACAGGAAGAGACTACCAAGCCCACAGCAGCATTTACCTAAGGGAAGGGAAAAAGGGACGGGAAACAACACTGAAAATGTTGGTGCTCTGTGGGTCCATGCGTATCCCACAGAAATGCCTCCAAGCTGGGAACGCTTTTCCGCTTGACTCCACAGGAAAAAACGTGTCTGCTTTCCCTCCTCGCATAGGAGCAGTATGGGCCTGAGGATTTACAGTTTCTCTCTCCATCCTTTCACTTCCCTATCCTGTGGGAAGATGCATGATCTGATGGACAAGTAGAGTTCCCCACCCATTGCACCTATTTGCAAAGGCAGGGTTGCTCTTCTGACTCTATCAGTCTTTTCTTCTTCCCCTTCTTCCTCTCCTCCTCCTCCTCTTCCTCTCCTCCTCCTCTTCCTCTCCTCCTCCTCATCCTCTTCCTCTTCCTCCTCCTCCTCCTCCTCCTCTTCTTATTCTCTCCTCTTTAGATGCCCATAGTCTCCATCAAAATAACCTCACATCTCAACACCCCTGTATGGTGAGCCCATGGGAACAGCGATCTGTCTCTTTCAGACCAAATAAGCCTGGAATTGCTTTATTTCACCACCTAGGCTGTGGATGGTTGAATAAGCCCAGTTTGTGCTGCCCTGGGGGACTGGAGCGAGGATGGCCTAATGTTCCTTGCAATCATTCATACTACTATTCCCAAATTTTCCCCCTTCATCTATGACTACATCCCTGTATGTGCCTTAGGCTTACATCCCAATACATTCTAAGAACATTCAGGTTGGACATGTCCAGAGGATTTACTCTTACCAAAAGAATTCCAGGAGAAAGAATGCAATGCCAGATCCAAGCCTTGATGTCAGGAATCTGATTCCACTCTTGTGCGCCTCTGCTTCTGCCGCTGCCTTGAGAAGAGCAGACCTCTTTTATCCACCCCATGGGTCCATGGAGAAGTAGACATTTGACACAGAACTGGACCTAACCTATAGTACGGATTCAAGGCCAGGCTACATTTCCTGTTCGACAGATGAGGGAGCTATGATAAATGATTGTTGTTTTTAACACATTGAGTTTGGGGGTATTTCTATGTACCCTTTCTATGTATCAAGAGCTAGCTGATAGACCTCATCAACCTTGCTCCCCAGTCACAATGTTTAGATTTTACACAATTTGACTGAGTTCTTTCTGATTTTACTCTGACAGAACCATGCAGGGAAATTTCATTAAGTGGTACTTAGAGCGTTAAGTCTCCAGCAACCATGTGTCCCAGGGGGGACTGTCCTGAGTTACATCACTTATCCAAATACAATTAATAACAGCGTCCTTTCCCCAGGTGCATCTTAATTTGTATGATTAAACTATAGTCACCCCACCTAAACCCAACAAGTTCAAGCAGGAACCATGTCTTACCTATATAGTAATGACAGGCACCCCTTTGTGGTCAGGAGATGGTATCAAATTTTTTAAATCTATGCTCCAGAAGGCAGGAGGTCTGCACAGTGATTCCATGGCAGCAGGTGAGATGGGAATAATTCCTTTCCTAAATGTATTCTGTGTAAGGTTTTATAAAAGTGCTATCGGGGTATTTTCTGAGAAATAAACTCCTTAATATGACTTCATGGTAAGAGTTCCATTTCCTTCATTCTCAAGAGTCCTAGGGAAGAAAAATATGCCCCCTGGCAGTGTTCCATAAAACTAATGATGTGGGGGAATACGTGAATAATTGCCTGAATTGCTGGGTTACATATCAGTTAGGAAATCTCTTGGCAATATAAGGAAGGGGCTCAGGACAGCTAAATTGGAGTCAAGTGACATAAACTCCTGCTGCATCAGCTAGGCAATCTCGTGGGTCAGAGAAACTGTGGCAGCTGTGCCCATAGTTTGGGAAGGGTGGGCCTCCAAATGCTCTGAGTTCACAGTCACAGAGACATAGGCAGAGCAGGGAAGTAAGGAGTAAACAGCATGGGCGAGACTCTGCAGAGACAGAGGGAGCAGAGGAGGCCAGATAGAGAGGTTCACCAGCTCCAAGTCAGAATCTGCACCACACTTTAGTACTAAGTGATGGAAGGGCCAGATAGGGCACATAGAGGGTTATGTGGGATCTTGACATAATTACCCACACCTTCCCCAACTGGGGAATAGTGTGTCTCCTTCCTATGTGGTCAAGAATCCATCCGCAATCAGGAACAGTTCAGAGGCCTCGGGGGACAATAGACAGAATATAGCTTTTAAAGAAAATATGCTTGGGAAGATAAAGTATATACTAGCTTCATTCCAGCATATGGTTCAGCATGTACCCAATGGTTATTTGCAGAAAACACAAAACCATTTTCATTGGCAATTGAAGAAAATCTAGCAATGCTTGCTGAATGTTCTAGGTATGTATGATAAAAAGCCTGTCAGTACCTACTGAGCATTGTTTTGGTGCCAGACCCTGCCCAAGACACTGGAACTGTAACACAAATGAGACATTGTCCCTGCCCTCGGGGAACCTTGATGCACATTATAACCATTTTGGAGATTTTAGACAGGACCTCTTAGTAGCCCTGACTGGCCTGGAACTAGCTATGTAGACCAGGTTGACCTTGATCTCAGAGAGATTGGCCTGTGTCTGCCTCCCAGGTTCTGGAAATAAAGGGAGTTTTTGTAACTATAAATGCCTGAGACTATGCAAGGTAGAGTCAATCAGAAATTTCAATCACAATCGAAAATCTTTTAGGTGATGCATGGATGGATAAGAATGAATGGATGGATTGGATGGGTGAGTGGGTGGATAGATGAGTGCTAAGTATGAAGTTATTCTTTGTGTGATAGTGATATCATTCTTCAAAGCATTACATTTTAAAATGTTCAGTGATAAGATCTAAAGATTCAGTAAGCATGCAGAAGTTCAGTGCATTGAAAACATGATAGCCCAAATCTTTCCTCATCCACCCTCTAAGCCACCAGACGATGACTGATGTTCACCGTAAGAAAGACCATCCGAGAGGACAGTGTAGATTATTCTTCCAGCATTATAACCAGAATCAGTCAAGAGTCCTCAAATTCTAACAAAATACAGCCAGTCTGCATACCCAAGATACCAACTCATACAGGTGTCCAGTGTTGATATATATTCATGGCAAATAACTTTTAAAATCACATTTCCAACTCTTTCTCATCAATACGCCTTCAAAATAAATTAAGGAATTGCTTTTTAATGAGCTCAGTCACATGAGCCCCAATGTTTTAGGATTATGGTCCTGAAAATTCTCGATGTCCCATCTTCTGCTTAGTGTTTCTCTGTAGCAGTTCTCCATCGAATACAAAAGTAACACACAGTCTGCTCCGGGTGGAGTATGCAGATGAATGAAGACCTTTTAAGACTTCATTCAACAACTTGCCAACAAGTGATAACATGGCCTTATCAAGGCCCTGAGCAAAGCAAGATGGGAGAAGTGCACAATTTTTCAAATAGCCCTTCGGAAAAGGGAAGAAGCTTTTGCAGAATTAGAGAACTGCGAGCAGGGTCCAGTCTTTATAATCCAGAAAAGAAACCAGAGCAAATAATGGCTGTCTTGAGTTTCAATATGAGGTTAACTGCGTAACTGCCTAGTTATTATGCCTCTGTGGGAGTAGCAAGACAAGTGTTTTCCTACTTTCTATTTGCCCAAAAGATCAGGGAATAATAAACTATTAGATTTATTCTCCGTTGGTACATGCTTCTTTCTATTTCTTTTCTTTAAAAAAAAATCAATGCATGGTTTGTGATTATCTTTAGAGAGTACAGAACTGTGATTGGACTCTTATTGTCAAAATAATCTGTCAGCTTTTGTCCTTTAAAGGGGCCTCTAGAAAGGCAGATCCCATGGTCAGGTTTTTGCAATAGTAAATGTCAAGGCATTTCTACAACCAAATTGATATGAAAAACAGAACTGTGTCAGGCCATGCTGGATTAGAGGTAATGGCTATTTTGTGAAAACATGGGCTGTGGGTCCTGGCTGCTGAGGCAGGGCTGCCATAGTCTTGGAAATCTTATACCCAGCTGCTGCCCACTGGCCTGGCCCAGCTCCTGCACCCACCAAGCTTCGGGAAGTGATCGCTGCTGTTCCCAGCGGGTCTGACCAGAGGCAGAGGCCACTAGTAACCTTAACCCAACGTGGGCAGAAGCTCATCAGAGCCTTTCTCAACCCTGAAATTAACTGGCAAGGCTTGGGAAATGGACAGAAAAGTGTGGGACCACGTTTGCTGTTTGGAGCTCAAAGGAAATAAGAGTCTGAGAATCAGATCCTTTGGAATGAAAAACCAATTGTTGAATAAGCTTGAATGTGTGAACAAGAGCTTCCAGACCCCAATCTGTAAGGCAGACATCCCAGTTACTGAAAGGGTATGTATGCAGTCCTTCCCATTTTGAAGGATGTGGCACGGACTGGCTGTGTGGCATGAACTGGCTGTCGCTCAAGAAGGTGGGAAAGTCTGAAATCAACCAGAAACAGAGTAACTGAGATAACCTATGTGCAACTCTAACTCATACTCCCCATGCAATTCACTGTGTCCATGAAGATCACTGCACACCTCAATAAATCTCTGCAAGAATGTATGTGACACATGCATCTTATTCTCCTGTTATAGAAGAAGACATCAAGGCTCAGAGGAATTGATGAACTATCCCAAGACCACAAAAACCTGAGAGTCAGGTCTGGGGCAGGTCTGAGTCACACCTAGCCTGTCTTAGGTCTCATGTTTTCTTCTTTGCTACATGAAACATCACAAACAAAGGAGAAGCAATATGGTGTAATGGTAAAGAGTGTAGACTCTAGGGCCAGAGTGTCCGGGTTCAAATTCTGGCCTTACCAATGCCTGGGACTATGCAAGTCTTGCTAGCTACGTGACCTGGGGCATGTTACTTCAGTTCTCTATGGCTTTCTCATATATAAAACAGGGGTGTAGTTACACCTTTATTGTTGTGTGAGTGGAACTTAAATATGTAAACATTTTCTAGAAACTCAGAAAACAATGTGAATTTGTGTTTCATAGTTGTTAAATAAGTAAATGAAGGGGATGTCAACCCCCACTTTACAACACAGCACTTTCAGAAAGTATTGTGCAGTCTCCTAACACCATGGTGTCTTTTAAGTACTTTGACTGCTGTGGCCTTACTGTCACAGCAGCATCCATGAAAGAAACGAAGATTAGACCCATGGAACAGAAGAACTGCACAAAGAAGAGGGCATTCCCAAGGTCATTTAGCTGGTGAATAAAAAGTGAGACTCCAGGTACCCATGTACTCTGAAGAAAAGCACAGGCTGCATGAGTTTGTGAACGAAGCCTGACATTGTTTCCAACCCAGGACCACAGGACAGGCAGCTGCTGTCATTTCACCCTGTGCGTCAGTGTCATTCCTTAACTGTCTGTGTCAGCTGGTGACTGCTGGGTTCTAAAGGCTGCTAGGAAGTCTTCATTAGATGTCTATTCTGTTTTCAGGAATGTGTGATTCTCCAGAATAGACACATCCTTGACCACTTTGAACCAAATCACACCGTTCCCTTTTTTGCACCTAGAGCAAATGGAAATTTCAAAAGCATTAGTCATTTGGGGTGGGGATGCAGCTCAGTGGTAGAGTGCTTTCCTAGCATGCACAACGTCCTGGATTTCATTTGCAGTACAGACCATTAAAAAAAAAAAGTTAGTGATTTATCTAAAAGTCACATGAGTTCAGTGAGGGGGGAACTGTATGGAAAGAGCTGGTTTCCAGTTAATTTTATGAGCCTTCTAGGTATTGCCCAATAAGGGTTCAACCCCATGGTTCTCTGTTTTTTGTGCAATCATTGACCTAAATTCTAAAGAAGTGGGAATGGGGCAAAAGGGAGGTAAGGAAAGGAAAAGGAAAGTGAACGCGTTTTGGAGAAGTCAAGGAAGCTGGAAGCAGGTAGGGGGCTTCGGAGGCCTGGGAAAGAGTGCGACGATGTGGTACCCCACAACCTCTGTCTGAGCTGTACATCTCGGACCACTGACTGCAAGAACCGCCCCCCCCCCCCAGTAATGATGTTGTCTAAACTTCTGTGCCTCCCCAGTCAGGTCAAGACGGGCTGTGTGACACAAGCCTGCCCCTCAAACGGTTGACAATAAAACTTTCCACATCTTAAATGCACCCATGCTACAGGTTTTTTTTTATTATAAAATCAATACCAACTTATTCGATGTGAACTTAGATCGGTTGGTATATGCACATACTTCTTCCGTGAATCAAATGATTTACTACCAACTGTTTTATTTAAGATGTTGGATGGAAAGAGTCTCTGGGTTTGGGTTTTGTACCTGTTGATACTGTTTTAGGTTGAGAACTGAGCTCAGATCAATGTTAATCTGCATATGTTTCAAAATAAGATATCTAGATGTGGGATAGTAGGATAGTCTTTTGTCCTGTTAAATTAATATTTGTTGACTTCTGGAGAGAGAGATTA
Organism: Nannospalax galili; assembly: GCF_000622305.1. NCBI lineage: Eukaryota > Metazoa > Chordata > Mammalia > Rodentia > Spalacidae > Nannospalax > Nannospalax galili. Next base: position 2,026,173 of record NW_008352647.1, read on the forward strand.
AAAATGATTTAAGTGAAAAGGCACCACACCATGTAGACTGGAACACTAAATATTTTCACAAGTGTCCTTCATGTTTAAGCCGTGGAATTATTTTATAGCCAACTTCTTCTTTCTTTCTTTCTTTTTTTTTTTTTTTTTTTGAGACAGGATCTCATTATATAGCCTGGGATGGCCTCCAACTCATGGTCCTCCTGCTTCAGGCTACTGAGTGCTGAGATTCCAGGCAGCTATATTCAACCCATAAACTACTTCTTTATCCCTGGTTTCACTGTATATCGTGAATATTTTTTTTTAAAGATTTATGTTTAATTGGGGGGGAGGAGGGGTACCTGAGGAGGCCAGGGTAGTCAAATCTCCATGGAGCTAGAGTCACAGGCAGTTGTGAGTCACCTGATGAGGATGCCAGGAACAGAACTCTCAAGTCTTCTGTAAGAGCAGTAGAGGCTCTTAACTGCTGAACCACTTCTCCAGCCCTTTATAGCATAAAATACTTTTACGCATCATGCAAAGCTCTTCAGAAGAATCAGTTCAACTGTGATATGAGCCTTTTGAGGAAATGATAAATCTATAAATGTCCATTCTCTTTGAGTACTTTCTCGGTATTTCTGTCCACACAGTGTCCATGAGGAGGACTAGCATGGAAGACATGCAGGTCTGAGCAGTAAGGTGGGACTTGTAAGCGGATAAGCGAATGCCCGAGACACTGTGCTTACCCACTTCATTTCCAGACATGGCACGATTTCTACAGCAGCTTTCTTTGACAGAATATTTATGTTGCTTCTATTTTGTCAGCATTGACTAATCCTACAGTGAACATCTTTATCCATAAATCTTTATGGCTCTGAATGTTTATTCAGGAGAACACTCTTCATGAGAGAACTGTTTGATTCCCAAGAATAAAATTCTCTCAGGTTCTTTATACCTTTTCCTAAGGGACTTAATGTCTCCAATTTGTTTGGTTTTGTTTTGTGTGATGTTTGTTTTGGTTGGTAGCAGGGATTGAACTGAAGGCCTTAGACATGCTAGGCAAGCGCCCTGCCACTGAGCTATATCCTCAGCTCCCTTTTCACTTCTGATATTGAGCCAGGGTCTCCCAAGCTGGCCTTGAACTCACTCTATGGCCCACACAGTCCTTAAAATCACAAACCTCCTGCCTCAGTCTCCTAAGTGGCTGAGATTACAAGCCTGCACCACCATCCCATACTAATGATCTCATTTTATTTGTTAAGAGAATTTTTTGGTTTCTTAACCATTTACAGCTTTATAGAACTCTCTTCAGTGGAACAGTAATAAAATCTATTAAAATAAAATCCATGCTCCTTTAGCACAGGTGTAAGGAGCTTCCTTAAAGCTCATAAGCACTCTTGTCTAGAGAACTGAACAGTCATTCTCAATGAGCTAGATGAGGGGTAGGATGGTATTGGTGAGGGTTATAGAACGAGGCTGAGCAATAGGGCATCAATGAGAGTCCTGAGAGAAAACAGATGGTCTATACAACAGAGATGATGAAGGATAGTTTGGGGAGAATGTTTACAGGGGCTGGAGGAGGGTTGAGGAGACCTACAAGGTGGTACAGTAACCTGTGGGTAGCAAAACCAAAGAGCCAATACCTCTTTCACTTCAGAGCAATGAAGCAATGCCTGGGAGCTGAGGGTAGTGTGACATAGGAGAGGGAGCACTCAGCAGGCAGGAGGCATACAGCCAACCCCCAGAGGCTGATACCATGATTCTTTCGTCCTTACCATCTTGTGACGCAGTGTGGAATTTCTACAACATCTCCCTTGGGTCTCCTGGTAAAGCAAAAGCATCTGCCAATGAGCCTCCAGCGAAGCCAGAAAGGAAGCCGCTGAGGCCTTTATTTTGAGCAAAAATATCCTCCGTAAATCCAAACAGGCTCAGATGGGAACCCTACACTGCAGAGCTCTGGCTCTGTGCACGCCCTTTCTCTTGGGCCCCAGACAGCAGGCACTGGTGAGTGGAGGGTGGGGCTTGGGTTTTCACCATCATAGCTTTCAGGAAGAGCAAGTACCTGCACTGTGGTTCTTCAGACCACCTCCAAGTGCCAACAATCGCTGGTATCAGACATCTCTCCAAGATGGAGTAGAAAGGTTCCTCCTTGATCCTGAGACTGCTTATCCCAGCATGCCTGGGCACCCTTTGCTACCACAGAGTATGCCTCACTGAACCATGGAAGAGACAATTTCTTGTGGGACTTCAACTCTTAAACCCTACCTGGCCAAGGGTTCTGGACCTTGTCTCCCCTGAAGAATGAGAGGTAGCGTTCAGGAGCAATAACAGCTTATATTTACTCTAACGTCAGAGTAAACACCTCTTACTTCATAATAATAATTAGTGAGAGTTATAGAAACAGTGAAGCCAGGGCTATTTTACCCCAATTTTACAGATGGGACACAATAAACACAGAGGTTGCAATGTGTTCAAGTCTATCATGGGAACTTGAGCTGTAAGAGAAGGATCCAGGCAGGCCTAAAAATCTTCACACACAGCCTTTGTGGTACCTCTCTCAAAGGAAATTACATGGGCCTAGCACAGAATTACAGATTCCTCCTGTATTAAAAAATTCATTTCTACAACACCATTGATTCAGTGAATCCTGCTCTCCAAGCTGTTGTTGAGGTGCTGGGGACAGCCTGCATGTCTGTCCAGCAACACAAGACCCAGCTGTTTGTGTCTCTGCTCACATCAGCTCATCCAACAGGGCTTCCCTGATGTCGTGGTTTGAATATGAACTAAGTCCCACAGGTTGATGTATTGGACTCTTGGTGTCAAGCTGGTGATGCTATTTTTGGAGGTTGTGGTAACTAACTGTAGGAGCTTAGGACTAGCTGGAAAAGTAGATCCTTGGAGGCAGGGCTCTGCAGGTTATAGGCATTCTCTGCAGCTTGCTGACTTTCTGCTTCCTGTCTGCCATGAGGTAAACAACCTCTTCCTCCTCCACATGCTTCCTCTGCCTTGATCTGTCCAAGTGCACAAAGCCAAGAGACTGCGGACCAAACCCTCCAAAGTCATGAGCCAGAAAAATTTTTCCTCCTTGAAATTGTTTATGTAAGCTACTCCATCTCAGACTCAAAAGTACCTAACACACCTGGAAACTCTTTAGAAAAGAAAACTCTACAAACCCACACACTCTTTTCTTCCTTACCCCACTTCACTATTTTTCATAGCACTTGGCATGACCTGACCCCACTATGTGAATGCATGTGGTGTGTGTAGTACACTCAAGCAGTGTCCATAACTCTGTTTGTGGACTGTGTGAGGACAGTGTATTCATGCACACATATTCACAGTCCAGTTGTTTAATGCCTGACTCCCTCACTATGCACTCAGACCCGGAAGAGCAGAGACATTATCTGTTTGTCAATCACAATACCTATAATACTAATGATGGCACCACACTGTATGGAGGAACTCAACAAACTTGAGAAATAAATTTAGAAAATGGTGAGTAGTAGTTAGAAACTCAGACAATATGGAACTTGGCAGTAGACACAAGTAATTATGTATAAAATCTATGTGGTCTGAATTATAACCCAGGTGATTTATAATAAAAATTAAATAACATTTGGGGCTGGAGAGATAGCTCAGCGGTTTAGAACACTGGTTGTTCTTGCAGAAGACCCAGGTTCAAATCCCAGCACTCACATGGCAGCTAACAACTGTCCATAACTCCAGTCCCAGGGGATCCGACAGCCTCTTCTGACCTCCGCGGGCATTGCATGACACGGGTTCACTTACCTACATGCAGGCAATACATGCATGCACATAAAATAAAAATAATAAATAAATTTTTTAATTAAATAACATTTTAGGCTAACCCTAAGCAAAGTCATAAACCTGTACATAGAAGATAAAGTTGATAGAAATATTCTAAGAATTCTTTTACAAAGAGTTACAACTGGCATAAGTTTAAGTTTTGTATGTCTTAGTGGCCAAGGCAAGAAGGTAAACTAAGTGCGATGACACGGTGCTCTTTCCTACAGAAAGCAGAAGGCTGCCAGCCAAGAGCGATGTCTCATGGAATGCCTCAGGAAAGCAGGAAGATAAATGGGTCCTGATTAGCCCCACCAGAACTGCTTAAAAGAAATGACAGTATTTAACTTTCTTCTATGTGGTCATCTCAGACCAGCACCTCTTCTTTCTTTATCTGAAACTCTGTCACCTGCTGTTCTTTGACATGCCTGGCTCCAATAGTTTTCCTTTCTGCAGCTGACCTGCTAAATACGATGGAATACAAATTCCACCTTCTTGGCTGGGCCAGAGCCCTCTGAGAAAGCTGAGATTTCCTTGCAGATGTCTATTTACCACCAGCTTGGCGTGTCAGAGCTCAAGAACTCTGGGGGGAGACACACTTGCAGGAGCCTTCAGGAACTGAAAGACAGGAAGCCCTCCATCCAGAGGACCTTCCAAAGCAGGGCGCAGCTCTCCTGGGAAACTGTAGCATCCAGGAGGGTATGTGTGAATGGTGCTGCAGTACCTGAGTGGGAGCTGCAAGCCAGGGCTCAGAGCCAAAGCTCTAAGGATGCAGCACCATCACCTCTGGGGGTGCTGTAAGGGGAGCTGAGGGGCTCACCATGTATATTCGCATTCACCTCTCTGCCTCATTAGCCCTTAACCTTGAACATTTCCACTCTGTTCCCTCCATCATCAGATCAAATGGTTGATGATGCCGTCTCCCCAGTGTGGCCTGAGAGTTAGGAATGGAGGTCTGGAGTCAGGCTGCCTGGGTTTGACTTCTGGCTTATTGATAATATTCTAGTTTTTCTGACTTCATCTCCACAGTGGGTAGAGGGATAAGTCCTGCACCCTCTGTCTGTTGAAGGGAGATATGGGACTAACCATGGAAAGGCCATTACAGTGCCCAGTATAGAGACATCACCACTCTGATTTTTCCATCTTAGAGGCTTTGTTGTGAACCTCCTCTGAGTCCAGCTTGGAGTTGGGAATGAGGTCCCTCATGGACCACCCTCCCCGCAAGAGTCCCTGGAAACACTGGATGAGGAACATCTAGACTCTGGGATGGGACAGAGAGATGAGAGTGGGCTGAGAAGGTGCTGGCCAGTGCCTGTCCCCGGGGAGTCACAGTAACAGAAATAGGAAGCCCTGGCTGGCTGGTATTTACAGTAACTCCCCAGCCCCTGACCACACTGTCTTGTCTGTGGTGCATTTATTTTAGGGACAACCACTGAAGTCATGGTTGCCCAAAAGTGCTCCAGGCAACGCTGCCTCGCCTCTGCTTTCCCCAGGGAAACTTGGGATGAGGGAAGTCGACCTAGGAAAGGTACCTGACTCTGGCAAACTGAGACTGCAGGCCTGGCTCGGGCCCTGGCTAAGAGCAGACCAGACTCCCCATGGCCGGCTAACAGGCATCCCCAATAGGAAGCTCCAGGATGAGGCCAGGCCCTCCTTTGCTTTCCTTTTTCTCAGGGGCTGCTTCAGCCTGCCTTCCTGGCCCCAGGGGCTCTGCTCTTCATTTCCTATAACTCAGCAGTAAAAAGGGGAAGTGAACGCTACAAAGCCTCCCCTTGTCCTTGGAGAGGAAGCCATGGTCCCAGGCCTGAGCTCCAGTGTGAACTGGCCTCCATTGGAGGTTCTCAAGGTAAGTGCCAGACAGCTTAAACACCTGCTACTGATGCTTTGACTTAGCATCAGTCAAAGATGCTTAAGAACTTTGGGCTGGCCTGAGCCCTTTCTGTCTATGCTGGCCAATACTGAAGGGGAGGAATACTCTCTGCTTCTCACCCAGTTCAGAGGATGCTGGGGCACAGGGCCAGCTCTGCCACCTTTCAGAGTGCTGTCACAGCTCACCACTGTAAGAGGCAGTGGTCAGAGTCTTCACTTTAAAGCAAACCTTCCAAAGAGCCCCACTTTATACCGCAGGGCTCTTCACTCACCGTATCTCCTTACCAATATCCTATTTCTTTTTTTGTTTGTTTTGCATTGCCATTTCTTTAATTTTTTTTTGAGAATTTCATACATGAGTTCTGTATTTGCATCATCTCCACCCTCCTCTTCCCTCCAACTCTTCCCACGCCCTCCCACTCCCTCCCAGTTTCTTAGCCTCTTCTTTGATTATTTTTGTTACATATGCATATATACATTTCTATACACATATATATATGTATAGGTGATGCACTGAGTCCTTTCAGTGATGCTAAACATACATTTAGGGCTGACCACTTGGGATTGGATAACCTACCAGGGAGATAGTCCCTGGAGAAAAATGATTCTCCCTCTCTCAGCAGCCATTGATTGCCTGTAGCTCTTCATCAAGAGGTGGGAGCCTGTCAAATTTTCCTCACTCACATTGGCATGTTAACTGGTGCTGTCATTATGGAGGTCTTGTTTAGGGACTTATACTCTTGATACATCATGGGTACAGCTTCCTTGTCATGTCTCGAATACACTATATCAGCAGGTGTCCTGGTCCTCTGGCTCTGACAGTCTATCTGCCCCCTCTTCTGTAATGTTCCCTGAGCCTTATATGTAGGGGTTGCATTGTAGATTTATCAGCTTATTATTTTTGTTACATATGCATATATACATTTCTATACACACACATATATATATATATATATGTATAGGTGATGCACTGAGTCCTTTCAGTGATGCTAAACATACATTTAGGGCTGACCACTTGGGATTGGATAGCCTACTATCAAGGAGCTTGCCCCTGCAGAAAACTGATTCTCCTCCTCAGCAGCCATTGATGGTCTGCATCCTATTTCTTAAACCAATTCCATGGAAGATCTTAAATTTCCCACCACAAACAGCTGTACAGGTCGTCCACTGCACAGCCTTAAGAGATACAGTTCACATTGTACACTGTGCAGATGGCACTCCACACACAAAGCTATCCACAGCACAGCCAAACATGGTAGCCCCACTCCTAGAGCATCACAAAACATAGTTTAAAAGCCACTACAGTGGATCTGAACCTTTGTAACTCAGAAAGTTGATACCCCTCTTGCAGGTTACTAAGGTGTGAGTTCCTGACAACTTCATCTACCAACATTCCCTAGAGCAACCGTGTGTCTACTGGGCACAAAAGGTTTCAAAGCCCAAGTTTAAGGGATAGTTTGGGAGAACTCTGGGCACTATCCAAAGCAGGGAAAAAAAAGACTAAAATCTAAGATCTTTCTTGTGTGTGGCATTTCATTCGAAGACAGCAGAGGCCCTTCCTTGCTGTGAGTACAGCTTTCTTAGGACCAAGAACTGTGACACTCAGTCATTTTGACTTCCTAAACTAAGGAGAGGAAGGAAATTCAGATTTAGCCCCCACCTACTTCTAGCCAGAAATGATGTTAGCCGTGTGACAAATGTGTCTCATCTGTTCTCATAACTGCCCGTCTGGAAAAGAGTGACATGAAGCTGAGGGGTACAAAGCACATCACCCAAAGTGGCAGAACAACAAGAAAGCTCATGATTCAAACCCACATCTGTGACCCCCAAATCAGCCCTTGACTGTTGGACACAGTCCCACCTGTGTGCTAGACATCAGAATCCTCAGGAAGAGGGTTGTTCAAATGTGTTCTTCCAGACATCCTTACTAAGCTCCCCGCCCCCACCCCACCAGGGAATTCTGGTACATAACCTGATTTGGACACTGGTATTTTTCAAGGCAAACACATTTGGTAGTGGAATAATGTCATGTATCAGTTTCCCCTGTCTTTGTTCTTGAAATAACTTCTGTCCATATATGAAACCATCGCCCATTTTCTAGCCTTCCAAGGTCAGTTCTAGCTCAGTCTTCTGCAGGAAGCTTTCCTGGACAGTTGATCCAGCATGTGATGTGGTCTCTCCTCCATGTTCAACAATATCTCTCCATGCCTCTCGCACAACGCCCTAGGCCTCAGACACGTATCTGCATGCCTTTACCTCTCCCAGACTCAAAACTCCACCTGGATAAACCCAAGTCTTGCACATCGGTTTCCTTTCACTCCCATCCTCACGAAGAACATCAGGTTCCTGGATGAGCCCGGGTTGTGACTCTAAAGACATTTACTAAATTAAATTAGATTAGATAGAATGATTCAGACACTCCATTAGAAACCTGTTCCTATGAGAAAGTCTGCAGAGCCCTCAACTTCCTCTGTAATTGCAAGCCTCTTGGCCTTCTGTCACTCAACTCTTGACCAGAAATAATTCTCTGTCTCTCTCTGACTCCATCCCTCCCTCCTTTTCTCCCTCCCTCCCTCTTCCTCTTCTTTCCTCTCCATTTCTCTCCCTCTCTCTCGTCGCCTTCCTTCTCCCTCTCTCCCTCCCTCCCTCTCCCTCCCTCTCTTGCTCCTTCTCCCTCTCTCCCTCCCTCCCTCTCCCTCCCTCTCTCGCTCCTTCTCCCTCTCTCCCTCCCTCCCTCTCCCTCTCTATTCTACAGGCTGGTGACTTTCTCTTGATAACCCTCATTTCCTACACAACCTCATGACTACCCAAGATGAAAGGTTTCCAGGGTCAGAATTAGGTCCTATTTTGTTTCCCTAGGGCCTTAGTGCTTGGAGAGGCACACATTAGAAGTTCCTGTGAAGAATGACTGAATGAGGGCTAGGGATGCAGCTCAGTTGATAGAGTGTTTGCCAAACATGCATGAAACCTTGGGTTCCACCCTCAGCACTGTATGAAACCGAGTGTGGTGTTGTACACCTGAAATCCCAACACTCAGGGGGTTAGCAGGAGGATCAGAGGTTAAAGGTCATCCACAGCTACATAGGGAGTTCAAGGCCAGCCTAGACCACATAAGACCCTGTCTCAAGAAAAAACATGAATGAATGAATGAATGAATGAATGAGTGAATGAATGAGTGAAAAATGACTTAGTAGGAGAGCTGGATGACATCCCAATAAATAAGTTTGGTTTTCTGCCTAAGTTCACTGCTTCTGCCAGCCTATGAACAGAGGGCAGCCACCCTCAACCAGGACCCAGAGATTTTACTGGGAATCATCGAGTGCTTCTGAGTGAGAGTGCATCTCAGAAGTGTGGGGTCACCTTCATCTGGGGTCAGAGCCAAGGGCAAGGGCAAGGACATAGTAGATATTCAAACTTCCTCCTCTCAAGCCACCTCCCACGCTGTTTGCTTTTGCCTGAAGATGATGCTGGGGGCCCCAAGAACCCCCTCACAAAGCCCTCCAGGCAGCAAAGCAGTGGTCTTACAAGGAACTCTCCCCATCCCCTCACAGGTTCCACGGCATCAGAAAGTGATGTGTGCCCGGGCCTTACGGCTGGCTTCATCAGCACATCAGCTCCAAGTCACAGGTCAGGATCTTTCCCCATAATTAGTAACAAATGCAGCAATGACTAACCTTGCTTTTCTGGTGCTTTTCTAGAGACTTTAACCACCACATTTTTATTAGAGCTTTGTGTGTGTCATTTAACAAAGGAGAAAATCCCTAAAAATTGAAGCCAGGCGTGTTTGCGTGTTCTTACCGTGCTTGTTGTTATTTATGTAGCCTCTTTGGCCCTCCAGCCATAGGGTTGCAGTGTTTCCTGGTTATTTTAAAAGCCACAGGAAATGGATTCTCCACTAGGATCATAACCCTCAAAGCTCTAGAAACTTGTTTGTGGGGAAAAACATGTAGAGGAAAGAAAAAAAAAAAAAACACATGTGGGAGAAAGTAGGTAAGACACACAGAACAAACCTTTGTTATATTTCATGTTCTCAATCAAACATGCCACCCGTACATATAATTAAGATGATACATCATAATTGTGAAACTGGCACAATTTTGTATCTCATTAAAGTAAGTAGCTTGGTGAGACTGCCATACATTTTTCTCCTCCCATGGGTAAACCTGGCCAGGTTTTTATGGTGTCTCAGAGCTTTTACATCATCAGCTGGTGCCAGAGGGGACAACAGGTGCTCCAGGAGACTCCCCCACATGCAAAGTCATGCACATACCCAGGTGGCACCACACCCTCCTGCCTCCTGCACAGACTCAGAGATATTCGTCCATTCTACACCACTCCATGCTAAGAGGAGAAAAAAATCAATATTTCTAAATGGAGAAAGTCCCAACCAGTTGCTGAGAAACTCAGCTCCCTTTATATCCTCAGTGCTGAGTAGACCTTCATTTGAACAAAGCAGCCAGTACCCCTCAAGAGCTACGGCCAGACCAGCTCCCCTCTCTCTGCCTGGCAGGTATTGTTCAATCAAGAATTGCTTCTGGGTTCATTAGTATTTACCTGTCTGGTTTTCTGAAGCTGGCACATTTGCGGCACGCCTTTAATCCCAGCACTCGGGAGGCAGAGGCAGGTAGATATCTGTGAGTTCAAGGCCAGTCCTGTCTACATTTTGAGTTCAGGCCAGCTGGGGCTACAGGGAGACCCTGTCTCAAAAAGACCACCAAAAAAAAAAAAAAAACCACCTCAAAATATAAGCACAAACAAGAAGCAATTCATTAAAATACGTGAACAAGAGGGCTCTCCCTAAACTTGCTAGAACTGCAGGATGAGGCTCAGAATGGAGCAGGGAAAACCCACTAACAGGGAGACTTCTACTCTCATAGATCTAGGAAAGGTTAGCCGCAGAGCCCTGGATGGCCAGGCCTGCACTATGAACAAACACCATTCCAAAAGTGTGGAAAGTGCTTCTTAGCTCTGGCGCTATCGAGAAGCTGGAGGAAGGTCCATTTGAGAACTCTGCACATCCCAGCAAGGGACTGGGTGCTGTTCACATGAGTGGCCCTGCTTAGAGCTGCTCAGAGCCCTCAACTGACAGACTAAGACAGAAACTCAACACAGGACTCCTAAAAGTGAGAACCACCCAGTCAGACAGCAGTGAGGCAGCTGCACCCCTAGGGGAGCTCAAAGAGACATGGAGCCCTGCTGTGTTGAGAGACCACCCACGAAAGGTCCCTGGATACCAGGACACCCAGGACAGGAGAGACGGGCCATGTGGATGAGACACAGCCTGACTAATACCCACCATTCCCTCTGCATACATTGTTTTAAGGCAGTGGACAAAGCCTATTGTATACACATTGCTGCCCTCTGGCTTTTATCTGAACAGAATTAGCTTGGCTATGGTGCATATCAGTCTGTGAACAGTGTCTGCTTTCTTCTCAGGGGCTTCAGTTAGAGTTAACTGTAAATGTATCCACCTTTTAAAGTTTACCCAACTCTCACTTATGAACTTTGAGAAGTTTCCAATGATCTGTTATCATAAACATTAATTCAACAGACAATCCTTGTATACAAGTCCCATAAAAGTATCTCTAGATCACATTTCTAATAGGATCTCTGGGTTGGCCTAGTGGTTGAACCTAGGGATGCTATGATGGATTGCCTACCCAGGGATGGTGCAGATCAATCTCCACCAACAAAGGAATTGCCACGTAGCATCATTCATGGCTGACTGGTCGCTGTGGCTCTTTGGTTATATGAATGCCCTTCTCACAGGTGCCCCTACAGCTTTCTAATTCCTATAGCTATGGAGCTGGGCCTCCCCAGTGAGACACAGGACACTCAGCATCTGGAAACCCTCAAGCACATCTTCAGTATGTGAACGTGGGATAATGAAGTCAAAGAAGAGATGTGTCTCGCCTTAGGTCTACCTTCCACTTTTCTGTTTTCCTATTGTAGTGTTGGCCTCTTCTACACATGACTTCCTTTCTTCCTTCCCTTCTTCCTTTCCTCTTTACTTTCCTTTTTCCTTCCTTTCTGCTGCTGAGGACGGAACACAAGGTATGTACGATAAGCAGACATTCTATCATGGATCCACACCCCCAGGCCTAATGATTCTCATCAGTGATGCCCATTCCCCAACCTCCAAGGATGCCACCCTAGATTCAACCACTAGACCAGCCCAGCAGTACACGCCCCAGCATCTCACAAGATGTGGACACGTGATGCTCCCCACCTAGCATTTTCCTCTCTCTTCACTGATGTGTTTGAAAGGCAGATCACTATTTAATTAAAGATTCATGTTCCAATGAGCACATAGATAAGCTCGGATACATCAAACCAGGCAAAAATGAAATTGGAACTGGGGCAGATCAGGATTCTTAAACAATAAAACCCCTAGGATTTGAGATTCCAAAGTCAATGAGGAGCAGAACTAGAGACTGGGGAAATACATAAAAGAGACATCAAATGGAAGTTGTGTGGGCTAGAGAACAGGCTGTGAGACTTCTTCCAAAAGGGCGTTCTGCACAGAGGTTTATCTTGCATTCACCCTAACACATCAGATAAAAAACTGATATAAGAACCATGTGTGTGTGTATTTGTGTGCACATAGTGGGGTAGTATTAGTCAAATGAGCTGATCATATCTGGGTAAAAGGGCTTAAATAAGGAATTGCATTTTCAGAGGCAGAACTCAGTCCAGCATGACCATGGACAAGTAGCCATGGATATGCCTAGACCTTAGCAGGAATCTACATCAATCTTGGGGCATAGAACCTGATCAGTTTACCTGTTTTCTGGCTTTTCTCATTTCTCCACCTCTCTCCACAGGGGTAGACAAGACCCCAGCATGCAGTACTTGTCCAGGTTGGTTTTTAGTGTCTAAATCTGGAGTCACCTGAGAATAAGGAACCTCGATTGGGGAATTTTCCAAATTACATTGGCCTGTTGTCATGTCTGTGAGGAACTGTCTTGACTGATGTTGATGTAAAAGAGCCCAACCCACTGTGGGTGGTGCCAGCCCAAGGCAGGTGAACTTGGGCTGTATAATAAAGCTGACAAGAGAGGAAGCTAGGGAGTAAGCCAGCAAGTAGTGTTCCTCCATGGTTTCTGCTTCAGTTACTGCTTGAGTCCCTCTCCTGACTTCTCTCAGTGATGAACTGTGACCTGGAAATATAAGCTGAAATAAACACTTTCCTTCCCTAAGTTGCTTTTGGCTGTGGAAAGCAAACTAGAAAGCAAACAAGAAGCCATTCTTCTTCAGGAAACCACACAGCCTTTCCCTCCCTTCATTCAGGTCTCTGCTCTACTAGCTCCTGTTTTAAGTCCCTCCCTGATCTAACTACAGTCATACTCCCTACTCATTTCTCTACCCTGTAGTGGGTCTCCTTTGCTTCTCGTTAGCAACATAGCTCATCATTGATGCTGTATATTTGTTTCTTCAGATCTCTCTCCTCTGGACTATGAGCCCTGGTATCATTAGGAAGCTTTTCCTCTTCGTTGTTCCTAGTGCCTGGCACACAGTAGGCACTGAATAAATATTTCTAGAATTCATTAAGTAAGCAAAAAATGACCAGAGGATGTGGAAAATAACATTTAGACCTTGTTTAAAACTCACCAGGTTACAATTTTAAGTGTTATGATGTAGCTTAGAAAAACAACCATTTTATAAGGAACACAGTGAAATTAGTCTGAGGGCTTTCTTTTTTAATAGTCTATTGTCCCTCAGCTTTCATGGGCTTTTAGCAATCACAGATTTGATATACAGAAGGATTTTTATTCATTGCACGTCTTTCAGCAGCATATGACTTCCCATTATGTAGATGGAGGGTATAAGTCTTGGTCCAGATAACTGTTGAGCATCCATGAGTAATGGTGGCCAAAATCCTATTGCCAGGTCAAACCTGCATCAGGAACAGGCATGTGCCACTGAGGTCAGCTCTGGCTCTTCTGCCTGCTGTCATACATCAACTCAGACAACTTCCACCCTAGCAGCAGAAGATATCAACTATACTCTCAATTTCTTTCAGCCATATAAGTGGAAACATGGCCTGTTTCATGGCACAGAGGTCAAGAACACTGAGTTTAGTCTATTCCATAGACTTGTCTGTAATTTTACTATCAGGCTGACTATTTCACTCACCCTAACCAGGCAGCACACTCCCTTTGGGTGTTCAGAGCAACTGACACTGTGAAGTAAGAAGATATCCTGAGCAGAACACTGGGGCCATAAGCAGTCAGGCCACAGGAAGCCTTCAGCAGTCACACCAAAGGAAATGTAAAGTCCTCATGGAATCTCTGCCCCAGATAACTCAGAGCCATTGAAGAGAATGTGAGGACCTGAACAGCTATTTTATGGAGTGAGGCAGCATTGGGAGTTGGATCTTTAATGTCCCCCAAAAGCTCATGAGTTGAAGGTTTAGTCCCAGTGCAGCAGAGCTTGGCCTTTAGAAGGCAAATGGGTCATGAAGGTTCATACTTCATAAAAAGATTAATGCATTTATGGAGTCATAACTTAATGGTCAATTGGGTGGTAGCAACAACTTTAGAAAGTGGGACATTGTTGAAGGAAGTAGATCCATTGGGGTGTACCCTCAAAGGATATATTTTGTGTTCTCACTCTCTCCCTCCCTCCCCTCCTTCTCTCCATCCCTCCCTCCCTCCTTTTTGTCTCACATGATCTCATTACCATAATGTTCTGTCTCAACTGAGATCCAAAGATGACTCCATTGAGTCAGCCAAACATGAACCAACATAAATCTTTCCTCCCTTTAAGGTATTTCCCTCGGGTATTTTGTCACAGCAACAGAGAGCAGACACAGACAATACTGATGAATTACTTAACTACTCAGAATATCTATCTCTACAAACTCAACTGACTTGAGAATTGTTCTCTTAGGCTTCACTGTGATCATGGGAGTAAATAATATAGATGGGGGAAAAACATAAAAACCCAACCCACATAGTTGCTCTCCTGAGGGGGATGGTGATGGGTGACAGGCAACAAGTTTGCCTTCCTTGACAGTGTGCATGGTGTCAGTGTCCTGGTATTGGTCCAGTGGCTTTCACACATGACTTCAAATAAATTAACACTCATTTTGAATGGGTTTGGTTAGAAGAGTAGCAGAAATAAACAGGCTCTCAGGCCAATTTATGAGCTGGCCTACAAGATCTCTTCTGAAAATAATAAAGTAAAAGCCTACATAGGATTTCATGAGACTCTAACACTAGGATGAGAGTGCTTAGCTGTTCTTTTTCCTTTTTCTTTCTATTTACCCAAATCCACTAACCCATCACACTCTGTGACATACAAACGTGTGAGTGAAGAGTCAGGAAACAGGTGGTGAGCTTGTACAATTTGTGTTACATTTTATCAAAGGAAGAAAATGACACTTCGTTTTCTACATTAAGAGGCACTGGAGATTCATCAATCAACCTTTGTTTAGTTATTCTCTCTGAACATTCAATATCTGATTTCATAGCATTACACACATATATCAAACTAACAAATGAACCAATGGCTCAAAGCTTTTGGAGTAGTAAGTTTGATTATGGCATTCCATCTTTCTGTTAAACTCTAAGATTTTTTTTTATAAACAGCAGAATCTTAATATATAACTCAATGAATTCTTACTTAATAATAATTACTGCCTTCTGTGGCCTCAAGAGCCTTTCTGTAGCTCCTTCCTGAAACAGTCACCTTCTACTCCAGAGGTGAATTTAATGATTTATTTCACCTTTGTTTGATTTTCCTCATTCTTGAAATTCATATAACTGAAATCACATTATGATCTTTTAGGTATTTCTTCTTTAACAAAATAGAACATTTAAAAAGTCATTCAGGCTGTGGCATGTCCCATTATTTTTTTCTTTTTCATTGATGAATAGTATTCTGTCTTTATACACATTTAACAATTGATTCATTCACTTTCCTATGGATAAGCAGCTCAGGACAGCTGGGGCTACAGGGAGACCCTGCTTCAAAGAGACAGAAAAAATAGCTGTTGTGAACATTGTTATTCAAATCTTTTTGTAAACATGCGGACCCATGCTTCTGGGAAGGACATTATTGGTTCATAGAGTAAGCAGATATTTAACTTTGTGAAGAATGGTCAAACCATCCTCTAAAGGGGTTATATCATGTTTCTATCTGCATTGACAATTCCCATGTCTTTAACCAAATACAAGTGGAATTGCCATTTCCCACTCTCTCCTCTCCTGGGCATAGTTTATCTGTACATGCAGACACTAAAGGATAGCCAGGTGCTATAAGAGAGCACACAGTTTGTAATACACTTCAGATAAAACTCAGAACCCAATCTCTTCACTCATTGGCTCACCAGCTCCAAGCAAAATATAATTGCTAATCACATCATCTCTCTGCATGTTTTGTAACATAGTCATGCAATATCCATGTACCACAGTGTTCAGGCCTGTTGTGAGGGTGAGGTGGTAAGAGAAGGGAAAAGGTCCAGCACAGGTCCAGCACATGGCAAGCACATGATAGAAGCCAGAAAAAGCCAATTCTCTCTCTCTCTCTCTCTCTCTCTCTCTCTCTCTCTCTCTCTCTCTCTCTCTCTCCCCATACACACACAGGTTAAAGAGGAGGAAAGAGGTACAGAAAGAAAGCCCCTTTAGGGCAGAAGATCATGGAGATCATGGGCTGTATGAGAGTGGGAACTATCCCCCTGTAGCAGGAGGAAAACCCTATTTACGGTAGGACCCAGATGGAACTGATTTGTTCAGAGTCATCTTATCCCTGAGTGTGATATTTGTCCACATCGTAAAACCACAGGCTACAATGTGTCTGACATTATACCGAGTGATATAACCCTCCTAATGACATTATAATAAATCCCAAATGAGGCCGCCATCACTGGGCAGTCATTTCAAAGTGTTCCTGAAATAGTTTTTACAGAACAAGGGATCTGCATGCCAAATGCAGGCGCTCACATGAGGCCAGAGGAGCCAGCTCAGGCATCTGCATCCTCACAACTGCGGCTTCATTCTTGGCTGGGAACTTTTTCTTTTTCTATTAATCTATTGACTTTTATGAAAATCAAAACGTTCCTTTTTTTCTCCTTTTTTATATGAAGGATGAAATTGGACATTCTCTAAGTGCAATAAAATGTCCCCCAGGGTGCTTTTTTTATTATTATTCTTTAAATCAGCATTTTCTGTGCCTCTTCATTAGTGGAAGCCAGTGACCTCTCATCCTGGCCTCACCTCCTCTAGTGCTCAGAGAAAGCTGACCACACTTCCTGCCATCCGGGTGGTGGAGGCTTGTTTTGATGGGGTTTTTTTCTCTCTCTCTGACAGGCATAGGTAAGTTTCAGAGTCACCACATGATCTGCCTCCACAGACTTGGGGAGCTTGCTGACTCAGACAACGATGAACATCTTTTATGACAAATGTGCAGCCCGCTCTGCTCCAAATGGGCAAGAACCACAGGAAACCATGTGTCGCTCCTAAGAGGGCAGGATTGTGGTCTTGGGATGAGCAGGCTCTGGAACAAAAGGAAGGATGCATCCCTGTCTCACAGTCATCGACACCCCACGGCCAGCATCATCACCTCTATAGTCAGCGTCAACAGCACCACTCACCCTCCTCCATTCCTTACTCTGCTCTCTGGCCCCCACATCGTTATCCTGGCCATCCCACTGCAATGGACCATCCCCCCAAATGCATCTTTCCCTCCTTTTCTTATCCCATATGGTTCCATCATTGGTTCAAAATTGAAGCCCAAGACTCGAGTCCATCTGTTTTACGGCTATGGGCACATTAACCACGGGGAGCAGTGTGTGTGTGGTGGTGGTGAGGGGTGTGGTTCCTCTTCCATTTCTCTCTCACTGGGGTCACAATGTTGGCCTGAGCAAGCCTGACCCTGCTGGAGACCATTACTGCAGCAGGTAAAAGGAGCTCACAGAGGGCAGCAGCTCAGAGAGAAGTAGAGGAGAGGGGCCCTCACGAAATTATTGGGTCACCTAGATCCAGCCCCACCTGAAGTTTCTATTACTTAAGACAAAATGTTACCTCTTTTCTTTGACTGGTTTGAGTTGAATTTCTTTCATTTTGAGAAAGAATTTGGGCCTACACAACCGCCTTGCTCTCTGTGCGCTATTACCCACGTCTTCCCAAATACACTCAAGTGTTCCATATCCTGGGGTCAATGATAATTTATGGTCTGGGGCTGAGTGTTTAGATTGACCAAGATCTCCTGTCCAGGTTACCAGGAGATAAAATGAAGCCAGATTCCTTAAAGGAGAATAGGTACTTAGTGACAAGGAGACTAACTTCAAGAGTGGAAGAATTAGGATAAAACCATTTATAGCAAAAGATTGGAGACAATTGATCCCAATACTTCTTTTATGGGTCAGCATTTTTGATGGTAGAAATAAGAGGCTGACTTAACATGCAAATCAGGGTCTGGAGAGATGGTTCCGTGGGTAAGGGTGCTTGCTGCACAAGCATGAGGACCTGAGTTTGAATCCCCAATGCCCATGAAAAAAGCCAAGCACGACTGCATGTGCCTAAAACCCCAGAAGTGGGGGAATGGAGTCATGTAGATTCTGGGAGCTCCCTGACCAACCACCCCAGCTAAAATAGCAAGATTCTAGTTCAGTGAGATACTTTGACTCAAAACAATAAGGCAGACATTGATAGAGGAATACATCCAATGTCGTTTGGCCTCTGAGTACGTGTACATTCATATGCAAGCACCCACACACACACACACACAAAACAACAACACATAGCACACAATACACTAATTGAATATTAGATAAATCAATACAAAAATCATAAATGCAAATCAATTTTAAAACAGAAGAGGTGATGGTTGAAGAATCACCTTCAAGCCCTTTATTCCCCAAAGTCACGTCCACCACAGTCCTTGCCGTTTCTGTCAGTGAGTAGGGTGGCCCCAGGACAAGGACTAGGAGAAGGGCAAGTCCTTTCCCACACTGACAACACTTTGGTAGTACCATGCATTCCCTTCCCTGAACGTAATGCATGTCTGCAACTAGTAATGCTTTCAGATACAAGAAGGAGAAAACAACAGAAGTCAGCTTAAGCCTGAAAAAGGCCGTTGTAGTCGAGTATGGGGTTCCGATGGACACAGGCTTCCCTCAGGTTCAGAGTATGCTCTTTCCTCACCTCTCTGCAATTCTTTGGTCTAGTCTACTCTTTCTCTTCTTAAACACTGGTTTTCCTCTAGAGGTTCCCAGAAGTCTGAGCAGACAGGACAATAAAAACCAGCACCAGTGTGTAGGTTCAGAAATCAACCAGCAGAGCAAGCAAAACACAGTCCTAAAACAATTATCATGTGAAGATGCTTGTGTGCTCAGTTCTTAGCTTATGGTAAGACTTCAGAAGCTGTGGCGCATAAAGGATGTGGGTCCTGGCGAGAAGAAGTTGACCTCTAGGGATGGACTTTTAAAGATTATGCTCGGCCCTGGTTCCTGACCATACTGGCAGCCTCCTGTCTACAAATATGTGAGCAATGGTCAACCAGAGCTCCAACTACCACAGACTGAACTGTGCTCATGGCTTTGCCTTCCCTGCCTTGATGGAGGGAAATTTCTCTGAAATCATGGGCTTAAAGAAACATTTCTTTCCTTAGGTTGTTTCTGTCCAGTATTTTGGTGATAATGATATAAAAGTGACAAATACCAAGCTCAGTTCTCTGAAAAGGCAGACCAAGCTCAGTTTCATTTTCTTTTGGATGCTACGTGGTACAGACTGGTTGCCAGCATGGGCCCTGGAGCCTGCTAGCTGTGTGACTTGGAGCAAGCTCTGTCACTTGTGCAAATCAACAGCAGTAATATTCTTTTACCACATATCCCTGATATGTGGGAATAGAAGCCAGCTATTAAGGTTACAAAAGGAATAGATGAACGGTTCTTCAGACTGGAAATACTCTGTTGGGATGTGGTCACTTAAAGATAAGGGAAGAGCTAACTTTAAAATTAGGAACCGAAGATTGAAAAATCGATTGAATTAACAGGGTGAGAAGAATTCCAATTTTCCCATTTAAAAAATAAAAAAACTGGGCAAAGTGGAGAAGAAGAAGGAGAAAAGTATTATGTTAAGATAGTGGGGCTCAGTGTGGCATAGCATTACCCATGTGTGATGCCTGGAGGCAAGAGACCCAAACAGACTCGGAAGAACAGAAGTGTTGCAATGTTATTGGTCAAAGCCCCACTGATATCAAGTGACCCACAAACGGAGCTCAGCCAGCCCTTGAACTACAACAGGAAAAACAATTGCACGCTTATTCTCATCAACCTCCAACTGAAAATGAGCACCTTCTCCAATTATGAACGCAAATAACCTATCACAAGTTCTGGCAATTTTGCCACTTTGTAACCAATAGAAATCACAGAAATTACCAGACCACATTACAATTACTGCAGATATCTCAAAATATTTATTATTGCTATTTTGATATGGCACTCATTTTCTGGCCTGCCACGCTGTCATGTTGTTTAATGAATTGTTAATAATGTAGCTTATGCTTCACTGTGAAGCAAATTTTACTGTTCTTAACAATTTGATCATTTTTCAACATAATACATTTCCTTTATAATCCTGTGCATCTATAGTCTTCCCAAGGCTATCAATGGGGGGGGGTCACGCAATGGGGGGGGTCACAGCAAATAAACAAAATTCTTTAAATACCTTTGGTCTAATATAGGACCTTTTAGCTTCTCTACGGCATATGGCAACATCCCATCTCTATGATCCGTAGATACTTGAGTATCTGTTACGTGAGATAGGTTCAGATACTAGATTACTTGGAGGAGGGCTAGAGTGGAAGTAAAGGAGAAGGGGCTCCATGCATCATTCAAGATGCAGGACGGAGATGTAAGAGCAACAGAAGAAAACATAACCGATGATAGGACGTCACCATCAGACGCTATAATAACAATGAAAGCCAGGACTCATGGGAAAGCTGTGACTATCACAAGACATGGGGCGGGAGTTAAGGTCAACCCTGTCTTTTGCATAAGTGTCCAAGTTGGCCTGTATGATAGCCATGGCTTTAATAACCATGACAACATAAAAACAGCCAGTAACCTGATCACCACTCAGAAATAACTGACAGTGCTGTGCCCACGTACTTCTTTCCAGTTTATAAAGACTAGATATACAAACTACATAAATATTTATAATATTACACAGGGTCATGGGACCAGCAAGATGGCTCTGTGGATAAAGGTATTTGCAATCAAGCCTGACAACCCGAGTTCAGTCCCTGGTACCCACATGGCAGAAGGGGATAATTGACTTCCACAAGTTGTCCTCTGACTCCACATGTATGCTATGGCACATACATGTGCACACACATACAGTTACAAAGATTCAATTAATTTTTAAAACTAGGATAGTAATAAGCACACAAATTCCACTTCTCGGGTTTAATTTCATAACCTAAAATATGATAAAAATATGCTTCATTCTGTAGAGATGCTGTCTACTGACATTAACCTCTAAAAGCTGACAGATTGTGACTAGATTTTCACTTGTAAATAATTCTATGCATGAAAGTCCTTGCATGTAAGATTATGTGTGAGGGGGAGGGGGTGTAAAACCCTATTTCCTTAGAATAAATGCCAAGTTCTAGAAAACTAGGTCAAAGTTTACTCGTATTTTACCACTCACCAGATACAATATTAAATCATTTTAATTATATTTGTAATAGACCTACCAGCAATATGTGAAAGCATTCACTGCCATATCCTACCAGAACTGGGTATTGTCTGTCTTTTTCTTTCTACAGCCTGCATTCTGTTTTCAACCGTAGCTCGTGTTTGTAGACGATTGTGACGTCTGCAGTGGTTTCCGCAGGGTTCATGTATCTCCTTTGCCATGTTGTTCCGTTTGTCAAAAACAGTGACGTGTGAGGGGACAAAAATAGTTTTCCCACTTGAGGTGCTCTAGATCAACCAGCCCCTGGCAGACCCTCAGCTGACTACTGTAGAATGTGTATCCGTGGGAAAAACCAACAGAAGAAACTCCCTGAGCCCAGCCTAGGTCTGTGCGCTTCAGAATCGTAGGTCAATGCAACAGTTGTACTTGGCGCTGTTTCGGTCAGTTTCTTACCAAGCAATAGATAACCAATTTAATGTTCGATCTTGTCATTTAAAAATGCATACTAAATTTTAGTAAAAAGCAATAAAAGGGACTCGTTAACTACTCTACACAGGCAGAATCACTTGTCAATATGCATGTTTGATATTACTACCAGGTCTACAAACTAATCCTGCTTTTTCAGACTGTTACAAAAACTAAAAGCACAATGACAAATTTTATTCAATGAAATACTGAAAGCATAGTTTTTTACAACCCTTTATGGAGAAATTAACGCTAGTAATTGTATTACATTCATCAATTCAATTAAAATACAATCACCTTGGTAAATGTGAAGAATGAATTGCTAAGTTTGACATCCTTTCCTCTAAAAATTATAGGATGTAAGGAACAGGAAGTTCCCAATCTAATATAGCCTGATTAAAGTGTCTCAAAACTAAAAGAACTAAAAGGAAGTTTTATACTTAATGGCTACGTATAAGCAGCATCACTGGTAAAACAAGAGAAAGATTAGAATTCATACAGCTACACGTGGTGAGTGTTCTAGAAGCTGTAATCAGTGCAATAAAATAGACAGTTGAGTTGTAAGGATTAGAAAAGAGAAGTGGTAACAGGAATGTTTGTTTACAGCCCATCACTTACCTTAAACAACCCCAGAATGATCAACTAAAATATGTTTTAATATTTTTATTTTATGTGTCTGAGTATATAAATAGGTGTGCCCATGTCGTGCAGTGCCAGTGGAGGTCAAAAGAGGTGTCGGATCCCCTGGAACTAGAGTTACAGACAGTTGTTAGCTGCCATGTGTACGCTGGAAATCAAACCCCGGGTCCTCTGCAAAAGCAGCCAGTGCTCTTAACCACTGAGCCATCTCTAGCCCATCTAAAACTATTTTAAAGATTAAGTCGGCTCAGTGGGAAATAAATACCTTTATTCAGTGGCACAATAACAGAATGTAGAAAACTGAATGAAAAGCTAGTGGTTTTACAACTGTAAAAACACATATAATAATCATTCAAGTATCTATTTGTAAGACATGAAACACTTATTTGTAACCTATCAATAAACGTGAAGGATACATATTAATAAACAATAGCCTTTTTCTACTAAAAGTAGAAAAAAATACAATCTAAAAGAGAAGCAACCTCTTTACCTTGTGGTACTGTGAATTGCCTTGACCATATTTTTCCATTCAAGGACTTTTCTATATGTAATTAGGGGCACAATAATATATATGGATATGAATATGTTTGAAGTATATGCATTTAAATTTCAAATATATACAAACTTATAATGTGCCATAAATATATGGAACTCCAAAATCACATTATACACTTAAAATAGTAATTAACATTCCCCCCAAATCCAGCAGAACAAAATAGTTATAAAATTTGGTTACATACGGAATCCAAACATTTCCAAAGTGAAAGTAATAATAATGTTAAAAGAGATAGGAGAGATGGGTTTGTACCTCATACCTGTAACAACTACAGCAATATCAGTATTTATTGTTAGTTCAATAACAAAATGTACCAAAAGATTAAGAATTGACCAGACTTACAAAATGAGCAACCTAAAAATATTCCTAGTGCATAAAGTAATTCAATATATGGCAAAATTATCATCACAAATAAATGGGAATGAAAGCATGATAGTGTGGCAATTAGTTAAATTGAGACCATACTTTATAGTAAGTGTCAGATTAAATTTTTAAAATCTTTTTTTTTTTTGGAGGGGGTGCTGTTTAGACAGGGTCTCTTGAAGCCGCAGCTGGCCTAGAACTTGCTACGTTGACCAGGCTACCTGCCTCTGCCTCCCAAGTGCTGGGATTAAAGGTATGCCACCACCTGGGCTAGGTTAAATGAAAAATTTATTCTATTTTTTAAAAACTCTTTTTAAAAAGGCTGGTGAGATGGCTCCGCAGATAAGGGCATCTACAACCAGCCTGACAACCTGAATTCAATCCGCAGGACCCCATGGTGGAAGGAGAGAACTGGCTCCTGCAAGTTGTCCTCTGACCTCCACATATGTTCCTTGTGCACACACACAATCAATGTAATAAAAAATTTAATTTACAAAATTATAGGTGAACTCCTTAGAAGATAACATTCGTACATGCCAGACGGAGAAAGACTTCCTAAGAATATGAATATAAGAAGAGAAGATTGCCTACATCGAAATATAAACTTTTCCAGTGTTACAAAACACCATTCACAAAAATGTTTGACTTTTTCCCTAATGGTCATGTCTCCAAAAAACACATTTGACCCTGCCATGTTGGACCACTTCTCTTTTGCCTTCATATACCTCTGTACCTGTAATTAAAGCTCAGTGCCTCTTGCTTGACAGATGACAAGCCTCATGA
Organism: Nannospalax galili; assembly: GCF_000622305.1. Taxonomy (NCBI): domain Eukaryota; kingdom Metazoa; phylum Chordata; class Mammalia; order Rodentia; family Spalacidae; genus Nannospalax; species Nannospalax galili. Next base: position 2,050,263 of record NW_008352647.1, read on the forward strand.
TGGCAGGCCAAGAATTTACTACAGTAACTCAATGGACCGCAGAGCCCAGCTCATAATTTGATCCAAAAATAATTTTTATTGAATAAATAAAATTTAAAAGATAGATGAAAAATTGGAAATATAGAAGTTCTCTAAGTATTGCAAAGGCTAATGGTAAAAAGATAATTCTTAAAAATTAATAAGCAAAACAAAGTATAATAAAAAAGTAAATACAAATGACAATGTGTCTATAGAAATGACGGAACTGCTACTAAGCAAGGAAATACATACGTATATGTATAGCATTGTACTTATCAAATAGCAGGTTAAAATAGTAACTATCGATGCTCTAGAGCACAGAGTGGAATGAGTGTGTACCCTCATTCTCTGTTACTGTATAAACAACATAATTTATCTTGAAATAAATCTGGGTATATACATCAAATGAATCATATCCTTCCACTCCAAAAGCCTATTTCTAGTAAAGCATCTAAGTGAATATTTAGAGGCACATGAAAATTTGCATAGAAGGATAGTCATAAAAATACTATTGAGGGGCTAGAAAGATAATTCAGGAGTCAAGAGTGCTTGCTGCTCTTCCAGAGGACCAGGTTTCAGTTCCCAGCACCCACATCAAGCAGCTCACAACCATCTGTAACTTTATGTCCAGAGGCTGTGACATCCTCTCCTGGCCTCCATGGGCATCTGCATATACATGGCACATGTACATGTACACACAGAGACACACACACAAACACATAAATAAAAATAAAACAGATCTTTCTTTAAAAATATTGTTCATATTAAGCCAGGCACGGTGGCACGCACCTTTAGTTCCAGCACTCGGGAGGCAGAGGCAGGCAGATCTCTGAGTTCGAGGCCAGCCTGGTTTCCATAGCGAATCTAAGCCATCTGGGGCTAGAGGGGCACCCTGTCTCAAAAAGACCAAAAAAAATGTTCATATTAATAAAACAAATAGAATAAACCTACATAGTTAATGGCAAAAAGATTAAATTCTGGTATGTCTATGTCTTATTATTTAGCCATTAAATGTTCATTCACTTAAAGTCATGGTTTTTGAAAACTCCTCAAAGGCATGCAGAAAAGTTGGAAGATAAATGGAAAAAGCTTGTGGAACAAAATACTTTATGCAATGTCATCTCAAATGTGTGGCGGTGTGTGACTGGATCTGTGCATCCTTCCAAGATGAGGTCTAAGGTGAGGGAAAGCTGAGCATCACTCTGGAGCCTTCATCTCCACCCAAGGCTTGTTCCCTAAATCTGGGCCTCAGATCACAGCCTGGCACCAGTGATATGTGGTGTCTACTCCTCTTTGGCAGAGAAATAGCCCATCCAGCCCCCAAGATGCCTGTCACACCTGGAAACCCCTACTATGAGGGATCCTGGGGTGTCAGCTCAGCTGACTGGGTCCTCAACAATCAGTAGGTCTGCATGGTTAAGAACATGCGTCTTGCTCTACAGCCTTCCTCATGCTTGGATAACATCAATGCTATCAATCACTCATAATCAACTACATGCTTTGTGCTCCCAGCATAATAAGCCTTAGTGCTCTGCATGCAAACAGAAAGACAGTTGCATGCTTTCTGGGAAGACGTAAACAAAGATCTACTGGACCCAGATAGGTCTCACCCCAGTGCAGATAACAACTTCCCCATAGCCACATAGATGGAGTCTCCCCTTCAGTAACTTCCACCCTTTATATAACCTAGAAATCAGAGTTTATGAACAGCTATAGCACAATTACATACAGCGGGGAGGGAGGTATACAGGACATAGTGAGTGCTGGAATCTGAGGTGAAGGTCTAATGACCCTCCCCACCCCTCCTTCTATGAAGAGTTATCAACAGATCTCTGTGAGAGCTCTTGAGGGTAATCACAGCTGCTCTGATTAAGACGGTAATGACTGTTATGCTCAGAGGACAACATTCCACAACAGGGGATATTCCTAGAGATGGTTTTAAATGATTCTATAAAGGTCTTCTTTTCCCCTACTGAAGGGTTCACTCATAACATGAACGAGGCAAATGAAGTCTTCTGAAAATCAGATTGACTGAATTTAAATCCTTGCTCTGTTCTTCCACTTCCCAGTTCTGGGACTTCGGGTGAATTACTAAACCTCTCTGGACTTCATTTTCTGCATTGGTAAAATGAGAGTAAATTAGCTGTACCTCACCGGCTGGCGTGAAAATTAAAGAGATTACATTGCACTCTTATTTCAAAGGAAGAAATTAGCCTCTGCTTCTATGGGGGGAGACAGAGAGAGAGAGAGAGAGAGAGAGAGAGAGAGAGAGAGAGAGAGAATGATTGGCTTATTGCATATGAACTTAAAGTTTTTGCAATGGGTTTGTAAAAAAAAGGTCATTATTGAAGAATTTGTAGATGAATACTTAGAATTTTAAAGGTGCTAAGTAAGGCCAGGGAACTGAGGAGAGCCCCAGAGCAGTGTGGTGTACAAGTGTCAGTCTCCAAAACAGAATTAGAAGTCCCTGAGCTCCTCACTGTCTGTGATTGTCAGGTGCAGTAAGTGAAAGTGTGGGGCAGTTAGGTTTGGTGTTAAGTAGGTAATTGATGTTAGTTTCATAAACTTGCAGTTTTCTCCTGTTTGATGATATATCCCAGACCCCTGGAAGATGCTTGGTATGCCATAGGCACTTAATAAATACTTCATTTCTCTATCACAAATTAATTTCTGAATGTGTTACCAGTCAATCAAGGACGCAGAACCTGTGATAGCATAGAATGAGGGATTTATTCCAGTGATGGTATAACTGGCCTGGCAGAAATGATAGTATTCTAAAGACACACTTGAGTCTCTCAATCTGATTCTCAGACTATGGAGACAACAGACCCCAAAGACATGGCAGTTTCCCCAGGAGTTCTCTCTCATGCTGGGAGAAGGAATGGATGCCAGCCAGAGGGGGGACCTTGTCTCTCCGAAGGAGATCTCGTACAGTTCAAACAACTTGTCCGACCACTTTGTAGGATGAAGCTGAAGGCCAGAAATGATGTGAGCAGGACCAGACCTCAGCAGGAGGGCTTAGATGTGCGTATCCCTGGCCCTTCATTTAAATTTTAGTGCTACTTTAGGACCCCAGGACAGATGTGAGGGAGTCTCCAGATCTCTTTGTCTCCTTTTCATTGCAGTCGTGTTGGGTAAATCTCCCTTTTCTGCTCTCCACTATTAATTTGGTTCTTTTATTTGGCTCGTTGAGGATGGGTGGTCAAATCTGACTTGGGGCACAGGTTGTGACCCCCACATTTGGACCATGTGTGATTGTGGAAACTGGGATAAAAGTCTATAGAGGGCTGTTGACTCTATCTGGGACTGAATCTGAAAGCAGCAGTATTGGCAATGGGAAGCCAATGTGGATGTGAAGCAGAGGATAAGAAGGGACTGAGCTCTCCATGTCCCACACTCATTCTCATCATCAAGCACCTGCAGCAGCTGATACCCCCTGTCACAGAGCTGCACATACACTGGCCCGGGATCCAGAGTGGACAAGATCCAGTAGAAGGTGTCTGAACTCAAAACTTTCACGGTCCAGAGCAGGACCCAGCGCCCTCCGGGCTCCATGACTGTCCCAAGGAACCATCAGAGAGAAATGGAAGGTACCTCATCCCTCTGGCAAACGGCCAGCCCTAACCTAGCACTATCAAGTAAAAGTGTTTAAGAACATAATTCAAATGTAGGTAAATTGAACCACCACAGTCTACTCCTTGCTTGACGTAGCATTCGTACACAACTTAGTTTTCAGTTTCGTCATTCTTTGGTTGATTTTTTTAGTAAGAATACGAAACGCTGTGTTTCATTATGCGACATTCGTACACGTGTAACACTGTACCTTGCTCATCCTCAGCCCCCATCGTCCTCCGCTGTCCCCCATCCTGCACCCTGGTCCAGTTCCATCCCCTAAACACACCCTCTTCTGCTTTCATTTTTTTAAATCTTGACTCTGCAAATGAGAGAGAACATGTAATCTTTGTCTTTATTCTCTCCCATATTCCTCTTCTCCTCCTCCCTATAAGTCTCTTTAGCCCCCCACATAGCCCTCTTTCTATTTTCATATTGTATATACATATATTTCACATTATATATTTATGTATAGATATGTATGAGAGAAAACGTGATGTGTCTTCTGACTCTGGCTTACTTCACTTAGCATGATGATCTCCAGTTCCATCCATTTTCCTACAAACGACCCAACATCATTCTTTTTATGACTGAATAAAACTTTTAGGTGTATACAGATCACATTTTAAATTTTTTTTATTATTTTTATTTTATGTGAATGAGTGTATTGCCTGCAGGGAAGTAAGTGCACCTGTGGCGTGCAATGCCGCAGAGGTCAGAAGGGGTGTCAGATCCCCTGGAACCAGAGTTACGGACAGTTGTTAGCTGCCATGAGGGTGCTGGGAACTGAAGCCAGGCAAGAGCAGTCAGTACTCTTAACCTCTGAACCATCTCTCCAGCCCCCAGACCAATTTTTTGTAATTTATTCGTCTGCTGAGGGGCGTCTGGCTGTTTTCATATTCAGGCCATATGGATAGTGAACAGAGCTATGATAAACATGGATGTACAAGCAGCTCTGCACACACAGCCTTTTAGACTGTACCCTAGCAATGACAACAGCAAAGTCATGTTACCTCTTAACACAATGTGTCTGTGCTTTATACATTTGAGCGCCATGCTTACCATCTCCCAAAAAGAGGATGCAAGACCACATATGTCACTTTTGTCATCTCTTGGTGGCGTCTAGTCTTCTGGCTGGTTGATGAGATAAAGACCTGCAGGTGACAGAGGAGGTTCCAAGAGACTCCAGGATTCCATCACATTACAATGGAAGTACAAGCTCAAGGTGGGACGAGGGAGTCAGGCTAACAGAAAACAGGAAAACTCAGGGCCTAAGAAGACCACCGGCTGAAGGGCCCAGAGTTCGTAACCGCGCCTGGGTGGGTTAGCAGAATCAAGACAGTATCAGTCTCTTTATTCTGAGCATTGCAGACTAGTACTGGGTACTTAGCCGTGCACACCTAATTCTCTGGCCATTCCTCACTCCATCTCCACTCATGGGTGGCATGATTTTGGGGGCACCCAACAAGGTGAGCATGTGGGTGCACATGGAGCTGTCCTGTGGCCCTTTATCGTCACTTCTCTGAAACCTTTGTAAACTATACTGATGACTCCTTCACATGAAGCACCCCAGAATACCAAGCCAAAGCAAAAGTGGGCACTCTCTACCTCCCCTCCCTCTCTTCTATCTTACTCAGACTTTTAACTACTAAAGTCTCCGGGGAATAAAAAAGACTTGTTTCACATGTTATCTATCCTTCCAGTCCTGACATGGTATCCAATTAGCATTACTTAGCAGCACAAAATAAAGCAGTCCTGAGACCCTTCCACCCCGCCCCCAACTCCCACCTCCCTTTTTCAAAACCTCTCCATTCCATGGGTTCTTATACTGCAGCCCTCTGGTTCCTAACATATATTGCACTGTCCTCCTGGAAGCTCCCAGCCCTAGGTCTCCTGGGTGTCGGGCAAGTGGTAGTGTTTAGACAACAGTCCAAAGTGGAGAGCTGGGTTCACAGCCTGGGCTCTGCCACTTACTAGTAGCAATGCTTCACACTCACTCTGCACTGTGAAGGCAAGAACATCTTCTACTTAGAATTGTTGTGGAGGCTTGGTGATATTTGCCAAAGAATTTTGTAAGGGAGACTGGTGGACATGCATCAAAGTTATAACAAAGCCAGAAGTGAGACAGACGCTCCTTGTTTTGAACAGGCGGGGTGGGGGGGCAGCCCCAGGCAGCCTCTGCTAGTCTTTCTAGAGCAACTCCAAAGTCATCAGAGTGTTAAGTTCCACCAACCCTCTGAGTACAAGATGTTCACTCTTAGGCTTTTGCCTCACTTCTTCAAAGTTATTACTTCCAAGATGTTTTGAAGAAAGGAGAAAATACGATTTGCACCCGGCAACCGAACTCATAATCATGGACGGCCTTCATTTTCAAAGTGTGACTTTAGCCACCTGCATCAGGACAACCCAGTGCATAGTTTAAACACAGAGTCCCAGACCCTCCCTTGAACATCACTTAATTTCTTTGAGCTTCACTTTTCAAGTCTGAAAAATGGGCTTAATGATAGCCCTTACCTGAAAAGTCAGTAAAAAGAATTTCAATGGAGGGGCTGGGAAGATGGCTCATTGGTTAAGGGTACTGACTGCTCTTGCAGAAGACCTGGGTTCGAATTCCAGCACCCACATGGTAGCTAACAACTGTCCACAACTCCTGTTTCAGGGGATCTGACGCCCTTTTCTGACCTCCATGGGCATTGCACGACACGGGTGCACTCACATGCGTGCAGGTAATACACTCATACACATAAAATAAAAATAATAAAATGAATAATTTTAATGGAATAACAAACAAAAAACTAAATGGCTTACAGCAGGGAAGGCATAATGTGTACCTGCACAAGATGACCCTCAGCGTCCCACCCAAATCAGATCCCTATTATCTCAGGTCCTCAAAGATGCCTTGGTCCTCAACCAACAGACAGAGTGATCCCTGTTCTGGTCCACCGTGCATCCTGGCCAAATGCACAGTAAGTGGACCCTTTGGCTGGGCACCCAGCCAATGAAGGAGCTGTTGGGAAATAAGAATGTGTGTATTTATTGAGGAAAATAAAATTGTGCATGCAACATTGCATAGAGACGATTTATGAGATTTTATGGACATGTCACCAAAAGGCCCACTCAGTCATTGCCAATGTCAGGTCTGCAAACACCTGGGAGCTCAGGTAATAAAACTCCCTAATGGAGTTGGTGGGCAGCACATGCTCATGGAGAGGAGCATGAAACATGCTGTTAAATGCTGCCCTTGACACGTGTAGGGGACCATTAACACCTGGGGCATATAAGGATGGGTATGAGTGAAAATCAATCTGCACGTATTGGTGGGTATGCAGGAGTGTGCATACATGTGTGCACCATGAGAATATGTGACATGGGTCATTCTGCGTATGGCTGGGAGGGGAGGCAGAACCACAATGCAGAAGTACACCCATTACTCACGCTTCTTCCAAAGGACAGCAGAGTCTTCACCACTCACAGGAAAGAGTTAGTCATCACCTACTGCTAAGACCAAAGGCCTTCAGGATGTCAAGAAACTCAGATTCTCAGGGGAAACACCTCTGAGTTGAGCAGGCAAGAACAGAGAGTATCTGGCCAAAGGATGGAGGAATAGGGTCCTGACTTGCTCACTTCTTCTCCTGTCTGTTTAGAACTTCTGGGAGCTCCAAGACCCAGCCTGACACCACACAGCTCTCCCTGGGAATGCTACCTGGGCTCTTAGTTGCCTTGTTACTGTAAGACCAGAATAAACTTGCCTACCCTCCAAGCCCACAGGCATTCATACTGTGTGAGAATGTGCACACAAGTATCGATTATTAAAAGATGAGTGGAGGTGGGGAAGAAGCAGGCGCACAGAAGGAAAAGAAGGAAGGCTTTCAGGGCTAAGGACCCAGTATCAGCCTGAGTCATCTTCACCCAAATGGCCATAGGCCACCAAGTATGTACAGTCTTTGAGGCTGTTGCAGAAGTGAGCTGCCTGCTTCCTCCCGCCCTTTCATCCCTCTGCAACAGTGATGGGGGTCATAAGTTTTGCAAGATCCTTTTGGTTGCCTGAGGCACGCCATCATCACATGCATCGGCTCAGGCACGTGAGGAAGGTTGCTTCCCTACAGGATAGGGAGGAGCCTGGGGGAGCAAGGGCTGCTTGTGAACTGAAACTAGTCCTTCCAGTTGATCACCTCCAGTGAGGCAGGATGGCTGGCCCAGCTTGGAGACTGAGTTAAGGGCCAGGATTCTATAGATAGGTGTTTCCCCAGACCTCATCTAGTGCTCACCTAAACCCTGAAAGAAAAAACAGCACAGCCTTGGCAGAGACTAAGAATTTGAGGATTCAAGAGGGTACATTTGGTCAAGGATAAAACAGGCAGATTGTGTTACCTTCCATATGGAAACAGAGACTCTTGTCTCCTGGGTCCCCAACCCAACCGCTTCCCTCTCGCAAAGCCCTCACTGCTATACAGAATGCTCCTGTGGGTCACAGAATAGCCCATAGGCTAGTGCAGGCTGTCATGGACGATGAGATAGTTACAGTATGATTTGCAAAAGGGAGAAAGAAAGAAAGACAGAAAGAAGGAAGTGACCAGGCAGTTGTGCCTCTAGCCAGAGTTATTTCTGACTTCTGGAGCTAGTTAAGGACTCCTTAGCTGAGGTCTGGGAGCAGAATGCAAAATCCATCATCTCTGCCACTGGACCCTTCTGCCCAGGTCCCAACTTCATCCAGAGATGATCCCTGCCTGGTACAGCATGAATATCACCCTCCCATTCAGGCTGAGTGGCTATATGAGCTAGACTGGGTTAGGATCTGTTCATCTCTATGTCTTCTCCAGAGACTGGAGCCCAGTCTGTCACACAGTGGCTTCATGGTATGAAGCTCCAGGGACCCATGGTAACTTCCAGTGACCCACAAAACCCATGAGCTGGTTTGCTTAGAGTTTGTGAAGAGGAGTGGGCGTGAACCAGGACTGGGCCTGGTCCCATGGCATAGGGTCCAGTCTACAGTTACTAGAATAACTAAGGAAAGTAGATCTAATATATGAGGTTCAGTTAATACTCTTCGTGGCTTCTGACCTTCCTTCAAATCCTTTGTAGGCCACACTCAGTTTCTCAAAACTGTAAGCTCTCAGCGGAAGGTCTTCAATGTGAACAAACGGAAAATAACACACTCTGTGAACTGCAGTAGACTGAAAGAGTACTTCCCAAACATACATGCGCAAAGGAAGCTCCAGGGCTCCTATTAAGATGCAGATTCTGATTCCACTGATCTGCAGGGCAGCCTGATGCTGCATTCCCAGACAACTCACTGGTGAAAGTCATGGCCCCTGGGTCATTCCTAGAATAGAAGCAGGCAAAACCCCAAGTGGCTTGTACCTGAGGCTAAGACTCTTCTCTCTGCCTTGCTTTAGCATTCAAATACCCCACACCTGCTGGGAAGCTTCCAAACCCCCTGCCTTGCATGGTTCCTTTTCAGCCTTGAACCCATGGAACCGCAGGTAGTCAGCTACAACCCAGGCTTGCCCAGCCCTATTCCACCCACCTGCCCAGGCCCCTCTGCCTTAATGCTCTTTTCAGATCCTACTTCCTTACCCCATCCACAGCACCTGCTCTGTACCTGCTGCTCACTACTCATATGAACCACACAGGTTACTTGACCTCTCTAAGCTCAAGTTTCCCCATCTGAAAAATGGGGACATGCAACAGGTTTACCTAGAAGGAAGCTTTCTGTCAAAAGAGATGATACATAGAAAATGTTACTAAGGTGCTTAAGACATATTGGGTAATCAAAAACAAATAATCTGGGAAGTGGGTATATAGGATAAATAAGATCATTTTGGATGTTCTGTGTGATATACACACAAATAAATCAACAAATTTTAAAAATGAGTCATATTTGAGGAGGAAGATAAAAATTTACATCACATTAAGTAGCAGAGGTGATGAACATTACCGTTGAAATCTACCCGATGATTTTATACCCATACACAGGTGCCAAGGATCCGAGTGCAACCGACCATGACTAGTAATAATCAGATACATACAGATTAGAGACACATGTGCCAACATCTAAGTGTTATTAGCAAAAACAATGAGTCTTTCTGTAAGAAACAGTATATTTTAAAATGAAGTGGAGATCTTTTTTAAAGGTTAAAAACTCATTCAATTGTATGTCTTACAGAGTTTATACTGAGTTCAATACTGTATAACTGTATTCATTCAACTGTGAACCTAAAAATTTTATAGTCACTTTTGAAAGAGATTTTGCTCTGGAAAATGTTATTGAGTATGTTAAAGCCGTAATGAAATGCTTCTTCTAAAAAATAAAAATTTTTTTAAAAATTTGAAATAAAAATAAATAAATAAATAAATAAATAAATAAACCATTGTCACTTCTCTTGTGAAATCACCCTCGATTTTCTCCCATCTTCTTATTTCTCGGGAACCCTGAGCTACTTACTCTCAATTTCTTCCACCGTGGCATCTGACAACTAGCTGTATATTGACCAATGGGCTGGATCAACTTGCCCAATCAGTCATGAGCACCTGGAGCTCTAGACCATGTGTCACCCATAGCTGCTTTTCCAGAATCTAGCACAGAGTGAAAGTTCAGCAGGGATTGGACCAGAGTGGACCAGAACCAACAGCCCATAGTGGTGCTCCATGTCTGAGGTATGAAACTCACAGGTGCTGTGCAGTCAGCTAGAGGGCTGGGGAGAATAGTGGTTCTACTTAAATGAGTTTTCAGATAAATGACAATTTCATATCTAGGGGGAAAACTTTTTTTTAATATTTTATTTATTTATTTATCTTAATTTTAGCTATTTTTTTAGAAAAGGCATTTCATTACAGCTTTAACATGCTCAATAACAATTTCCAGAGCAAAGCTACATCTCTTTCAAAAGTGGTGATATAATTTTTAGGTTCACAGTTGAATTAATAATTATATAATAATGAACTCAGTATAAACCCTATAAGACATAAAATTGGATGAGTTTTTAACCTTTAAAAAAGATCTCCATTTCATTTTAAAATATACTCTTTCTTACAGAAAAACTCGTTTTTGCTAATAACACTTAGATGTTGGTGCATGTGTCTCTAATCTGTATGTATCTGATTATTACTAGTCATAGTCGGTTGCACTCAGGTCCTTGGCACCTGTGTATGTCTATGAAGTCATTGGGTAGATTTCAATAATAATGTTTATCACCTCTACTACTTAACGTGACATAAATTTTTATGCTTCCTCCTCAAATATAACTCATTTTTTTAAATTTGTTGATTTATTTGTGTGTATATCACACAGAACATCCCAAACAATCTTATTCATCTATACACCCACTTCCCAGATGGCACCCTCCCATAGCCTCCCCCCCCAACTACAGCCCTTATACTCTGCTATCCCTGCACCCCCAGCCATTCCCCACTACTTGTCCATCCAGTGAATGTAATCATCCTATCTAGAGGTCTTTGTTTTAGGAGGGTCAGCTGTTCCTCATCTAGGAGCAATCAGTTGTCAGTATTCCTTTGGATAAGATTGGGGTCTGCTGTTCATTTTCCCAGTTCTATGCTGGGTTACTTATCTGGGAGTCTCTTGGGCCACCTTGGCCAACAACTCAAAAGAAGGTGTCTCCTGTCTGGCATTGTTTCTTGTTATGTAGCTTTTAGCTATACATATAGACTCTTAAAATATACATATTGGCTCAAAAAACCAATTTATTTTTACTCTTAAGGCCGTTTGAGGATCTGTTCCTCAGGGGTCACATGGGCTTGGGAGGAGCCCAGAAAACTTTATTCTTTATTTTTAAACAATTTATCAAGATTTTTCTAAGTATTTCCCGTATCCCAATAGAACATCGTGATCTAACTCAACTTGTCAGGTTGACTTGGGATCTCAGAAAGGCACTAATCTTTGCCCCAGGGCCAGGGTGATTGCACACTTGGTTTGTCTGGGACTGTCCTGTTAGCGTTGAGTGTCTGGTATTTGCCATCCTATGGATACCTCTAGTGACTGCTAATTTGGACGATAAAGTATTAGGGATGCCAAATCAGAATAGAGACTCAGGGGACCCCAAGATGATGATGAATAGTTATGAGGTTCTGAACTCATGACCTCAGATGCTTTGATATTCTTCCCATCGAGTGGTGGACTCTGTCCCCTCCCTTGACTCTAAACAGGTGTAGGGCATCTTTTGCCTGTAACAAAAGTAGCCTTGTGCAAGTTTCCAAGCCTTAAGAAACTGGCACATTCCACATGCACTATCTTAAGATACTCACTCTTGGAATCAACCACCGTGCTTGGGAAGGCCAAATACGCTGTGGAGGGTATCGTATGATGGGGAACCAAGAGCCAGAAACCACTGGCCAGGCATGTGGTGAGTCCTCCTAGGAGAGTGTCCTCAGCCCTCTGTGAACTCTGCAAGCCGAGGGACATGGAACTTTGTGCGTGCCTTTTGAGCTCTGATCCAGTTACAGGCTGTGGGACCTCCTTCCTAGTATGTTCACATAACAATAACTAAGGGCAATCGCCTCAGAAAACGAAAATGCTACTAGAGCCTTCTTTCAGTTTCATAATTCTGGATCCAGTCTGGAGGTCAGACCAGCAGTGGAGCTCCCAGGACAGCACACTGGCTGAAAGATCACAAGTTTTAGGGACCAACAGTCTAGCTTTGAGTCCATCCGTGATCCCTCAAGAAAATGGCTTCTCCTTCTCAAGTCTCAGTTAAAAGGATCTTTTCTTCAGCCATTATGTGTCTGTCATGAATATGAGGAGGACACTGGCAAGCCTCACTTCTAAGGGGTCAGCTAACAAATATCTCGGGCTCTGAAGACCATAAAAGTTCACTCACTGGTATTCATCCATGGTAGCAAAAATGTCAACAAATCCACACGTAATCAAACTGTCACATTTCTGTTCCAATAAAACTTTATTTATAAAACAAGATAAGAACTGTCAGGCCTCTGCTATTAAAGATCAGGAATGTTCCTAGAGTAAAAGCCAGTAACCATTCATATCAGCTTGAAGGTTCTTAACATAAATATAATTATCTACGGGCAGAAATTTTTTCTAGGGATTTCACCAACCCAGTGACCACAGAGTTCACCGAGAAGTGTTCCCCCGATAGAATCAGCAACGAGCCTAGTGACAGGATGAGTCACTCTGAGAGGATGACATGGAAAGATTTCACCAACCGCTTTGTCATCTTCCTTCTGCTCAGCGGTGACCAAGTCATTTTACATCTTGAAGAGCATCTGTAAAACAAACACGGACATCACAACATTTTCCAGGGAAATCATATATTAATTATATTCGGAGCTCAAAGATGTTCTCATGCTCCCATCAGTTCTTTCAGATGAGAACCCCCAACAGGAGGTTTGGGGGAGTTCAGCTTTAGGGCAAAAAAGGATTGGGGGGAGTGGGTAAGGGAGAGAGAAAGGGCTGAAAGGGCCAGTGAGGAAACGGAGCCAGAGGAAACACCTCCCCGCCCCACGTTCCGTCTCTCTTGGACACCTACTCTAGGCATCACTGGTCGACCATGCGTCAGGTCGTGGGCCAGGAGAGGAGCATCTGTCCTCATGGGGGTCACCCACCAACACCAACAGGAAGTACCATGAAGTAAGACATGATAGGAATAGTGCTGTCTGTTGCGAAAAAGGAAGTGGAGGGTGGGGCACTGCTGCAGCTGCTGCTGCCCGTGGCTAGCCCAAGTGGGGGTCAGGGAAGGGCTCACCAAGGAAATGACATAGAAGCTAAGACCAGAGGGTGAGTGGGGATTAGCCGTTCTCCCATCTTCCTCTCTGTGCTCAGATGAAGGACTCTCCTGACAGATGAACCCCATCATCACACACTGATTGACTCTGGAATAATCTTTTTCTTCATCTGAACTCGACCCTCAGCATCATGGCTCTTAGGATAAAAGCCAAGACCTTATCCTAGCAATCTTTCTACCTCTCCCTGGCAGCTCCACTGTAGCTACCCAGACTTTCTTCCTGACCTTTCCACCACTGGCCCGTTGCATATGCTGCTTCCTCTTCAGCATACCTTTCCTTCCTTTAATCACCCAGCTAGCTCCTGCTTATCCAGATTTTGGGTTATGTACTTCCCCAGGACAGTGACCTTCCCATCTCATTAAAAGTCCATTTTTAAACCTCCAAAGCCCTACATACCCCTTACTCTTTTTTAATATAATATTTTTATTAATTCTTTGAGAATTTTATACATGCACGCAATGCATTTTGATCACATTCACCCCCTAACCCTCCTCCAACTCCTCCCAGATCCACCTCTACCTCTCCACACCCCTCATAAATCATGTCATCCTTTTACACAGAGTCCAATTCATGTTGTCCATGTACTCATGGATGTGGGGCTGTCCACAGAGCATTGGGCCCCATATTCTTAGCAGTTATTATAGCTGCAGTCTCCACAATCTGTTGACAGTGTGACCAATTGTACTAGTCACTTTTCTGTTGCTATGATAGAAACACTGACCAAAACAATTTATAAAAGGAAGAGTTTATTTGAGCTTATGGTTCCAGGGGAATTACAGTCCACCATGGCAAGGAGTCATGGCAATTGAGGTGGCTAGAGCAGGAGCAGCAGAAGCTAAGCTCTACATCTTCAAGCAGGCACAGGGTGCGAGAGAGCAGCTGGAGGTCCAACAAGGCTTAAGGACTCTCTAAGCCCATCCCCAGTGACGTGCTTCCTCCAGGATAACCACATCTTAAACCACCTCCCAAAACAGTGCCACTATCTGAGGACAGAATGTCCAAGTACCTGGAGACCACGGGGTACATATTCATTTAAACCACCACACCAATGCTTCTCTCCCAAAGGAGACTAACTTGAGTCTCAAAGGAGCAAGGGTATGCCCACCTTGTTTACCACCATGCACAAGGGCCTGGCATGAGCAACAGAATGAACTAAATGCCAAGTGCAAGGAAGATTCTTATGCTGTGTCACCTTACCATCTTTACTTTCAAACCTCCACACCCGCTGAACTCAAAAACGTTGTCTGATTTACATTCATAACTGCAATAGTGGCTTAGAAGCAAAAATGAATAAAAAAGACCACCATGGAGTTAGGAGAGTTAGGGCGGGTTCTGACCTCTTCGTGCTCTTGGAACGCAAGTTTCCTCATCTGCAAATGGGTGAAACAAGAGCATCCTCCCCAAGACCTCTTGCACTGGCCATGTGAAGTAAAATCACTTAAAGGATGTGTATTGAGGAGTGCCTCGTGGCCATTAGAGAATCGAGAGAGATGCACCCAGACCCTGGATGCACTGTTGTGTGCAGACGCTGCCTGCAGCAAGCAGCTGAGCCTTCAGGGAAGGAGGCCAGAGCAGGGACATCAGCGTCTGCCTGGGCCACCATGAGCCCCGCAGTATTGATCACCAGCCTTGCAGAGGGAGCATTTGCCTTTCTTCCCCTTCCAAATAATTAAAGCATAATATTTTATGGCCTGATAAAATTTACTGGGACCCTTGGCACGTAATTATAGTGCTTCTTTAAAGGAGACCCCATAAAAGATGCATGATTAGAAAGTTAAGGATCTGGATAGAATTGCACGATGTGACAAATAATTTACAAGTGATAAACTGTTCAAGGGGGGGAAATTCCAATAACCTCTGATGAAGGCTAACAATTAAAATAATAAATTCCCCAAGAGCAAGGGTAAGCTTTTTTTTCTTGGTTGAAAGCTTAGACTCCACGAGTTCCAGACAAGGAAGCTTCCTGTCAGCCGAGCCCCACCATCCTGGGATACCCCACTGTCTGGAGATGTTCCTTGTATGTTCGTGGACTTAGGAATCTCCCTATTGAACGGTTTTAGTGAGTTATTCATTTGCTGATTTATCCTTTTTTTCCAGCCATTTTCTTCATTTCATCATTCAATTCTTCCTTCTGTCCATCCATCCAGAATCAAATCTGTCCATCTTTCTATTGATTAGCTCACCTGTCCATTCATTTCTCCATCCCATTCACATGCAATTCTCATTCCTCTTAACCAGATTTTTTTTCACTATTTCTAGAGTAGCATTATTCAGGGAAAGCTATCATGTGAGCTGCATACATATTTTTAAGTTTTCTGATAGCTCTATTTTTAAAAATTAAAAGAAATTAGCCAAATCAATTTAAATCATAATCTGATTATTCTGATAATAGTAGATATGTTGGTATATTTAACATATTAATTTTAACACAAAATATAAATCCTGTTTAGCAAAGAAGTTTTCCCTAATTTTATTTAGCCCAATGCCCCTAAACTACCATCATTTCAACAAATAACCGATATAAAAAATGCCAGTTTGCTTCGTGCTCTTCTGATAATCTTTTTTAAGTATTTCTATTGATTTGAGAATTTCACACACTGTGTTTTGGTCACATTCAGACTGCCTCTGTCCTTCCTACTTCCACCTTACTACCCAGCCCCAGCTTCATTTATTCTGTTATTATTTGTCTTTTTTTAAGGCCTATAGAGTCTAATCTGTGTTTCCTAAATGCTCTTGGGTGTGGGTTTATCCTTTGGCATCTGATCTACTTGCCAGGCATCCTGCCAGTAAGGAAAACTGGCTCTCCCTCTCCCAGCCTCTATCACTTTCCAATAGATCCTCAGCTAGGGCTAAAACTTCTTCCCCACCTCCTCCATCCATGCTGGGGTCCTGTCTGTCTTTGTTTTGCACAGATCTTGTGCATGCTAGCATAAGTGCTGTGGGTTCGTATGTGCAACTACCCTGTGGTATCCAGACAACACAGTTTTCTTACATACATCTATTGCCTTTGGCTCTTACAGTCTTTCAGCCTCCTCTTCCACAGTGATCCCTCAGACTTGGGAGTAGAAGACACGATATAGATGCTCCATTTAGGGTGACTGGTGCTTAGTCTTTGAAATGCACTCTGTATTTTACATTTGAGCTAAGCTCAGTCCTGGCTAGCCATATGCTAGGTGCTCATGCACGTGGCTCATGACTAGCATAGAGGAAAGCATGACTCTGCATATGACTTTCACCCTGAAGAGTTCGGAAAGGTAAGGCGGAACGTACATTAGTTCATTTCACCTTTGCATTTTCACCTAGTCCATTTTCTCTTGCTATATGATTGAATAACATTGACTGAATAATTTACAAATAAAGATTTATTCATCTCATTTTTATGAAGGCAGGAAGTTCGAGATCAGATGGCTGCATATGGGGAAGTCCTTCTTGCTGGTGGGGATTCTGCAGGGTACCACATGCAGGACAGACCACCGTAGATCAGTTCTTTCCTCTTCTTAAAAAGCCACGGTCTCGTGGGATTAGGCCCCACCCTTAAAGCCTCATTTAACCTTAACTGCCTCCTAAACGTGCCACCTCCAAATACCATAGTAGGATTAAGTTCCCACCCTCTTAATACCTCACAAAGGGGATTAAATTTCAACACGAGTTTTGGTGGGGCCATTCAAACCATAGCAAACTTTAAGTACATGATAAGGACTCCTGTTTTACACCTAATGGAGCTAATGCTCTGAGAGAAGAGATGAAATATTACAGAATCAAGGCAATTAAGCATCCTAAAACACCATGGGAAATGTTGGGGCTGAGCCAGGGCTCCTGGGGTATGACAACATCAAGAGGAGCTACCTGGCCTCCCCAAGGGCCTTAGGGACCCAGGAGTCAGGAGGGAGAGACACCTGAGCCAACCAGGAAGTAGGGAAGGAGCTACGCACCAGAAGAGCTCTGTAGGCAAAGCAGAGGGGGGTGTAGGACTATCAGTCCTTCGTAGTCATGACAGACAAGCCATCCCTGATTTCCTTAAACATCTCTACACCGAAGCTGAGGGTGTGAAAGGGCACTTCGGAGAGAATTTTTTGAATCCATGTAGATTAATCATAACTAGCCTTTTACACCAAATAGCACAGTCTCCAGTCCTAGAGAGCTAAGATTCTATAGACAATTAAGTACAGGCTCCCAGTCTGAAAGAGGTCAGTGATGGTGACCTTGAGGGCAAGGATCACAGGTGTTAATAGTAACTACTATAAATCATAGCCATAATACACATTTATGACTATTTGCTAGTCTTCCAAGAACTTGATCTAATCAGTTCACACACGTTTACTTCGTTTTGTTTTACTACTTTTAGCTTACTGGTTTTCTAATTCTCACACGTACGAGGTTTCTGTGGATCCTCTTCTCCACTCTTGGGCCCCACCCCACCCTCCTATGCTAGCTCCCTTCCGCTCCCCTCGGCCCACTTTTACTTCATGTCACATGTATTCTCCCACTCTCTCCTTTCTACATTCTTTATCTCCACTCCCTAACCTTCCTTCAAAACCTCCTCTTACCCCTCTCAGGGCCTCCTTTCTAGATTCATGATCTACACACACACACACACACACACACACATACACACTAGAACCTAGGATCTGCATATAAGGGAAAATGTGATATTTGTCTTTCTGAGTCTGGGATACTTTAATGTAATAATTTTCAGTTCCATCTATTTTTCTAAAAACATCATAATTTCATTTTTTGTTTGTGGCTAAAGAAAATTCCATTGTGAGTATATACCACACTTTCCTTACCTGTTTACCTGTTGGTGGACATGTAGGTTGGTTCCATTTCCCAACTAACATGAATAATGTGCAGTAAACCTGAATGTACAGGTGTCTCGATGGAAGGAGTTAAGTCTTCTGGGTGGGTTATATGGTAGTTCTATTTTTAGTTTTTCAAGAAACCTCCACATTGATTTCCATAGTGGCTGTACCAGTTTACATTCCCACCAACGGTAAATAAGGGTCCTCTTTCTCCGCATCTTTACCAGTATTTGTAGACACCTTGATGTTAGAAAGAAGGAAACTGGGGCACTTTCTCAAAGCCCCCTACCTACAAAGTGGGTGTTACTTATGTAACCCCCAATCGAGGGCCTTTAGATGTGAACTGCCTTGGTCGAACAGGATGCCAGCTATAGAATGGGCACCAGGGGTATTACTACAAACCCCTGGATGGCTTCTAAGTACATATTTCAATGAGGAAGAGGACTGGAGGCCCAGGAACTGGGCTGGACACCCATCCATAGCAAGGTGGAAACAAGGAGGTTGTCTGTCCCTTCTCTTTAGGGGTAAGGAGGCTTTACAAAGACGATACCTGCCATCATGAAGCTTGCTCTGATTCTCCCAACAGGAAATGTTCTCTCCACCGCCCCCCCAAATCATTTTATTCAGGCCCTTGGAGCACAAGCTCCACTCCATCCTCCCTCCACACCCAGCTTAGCCAACTCACTCTGATTACCCGGAAGGCTTTGGACAGCTTTACACATGTTCAACATCAGAATGGATCAATGAAGAAGTACAATCACTTGGGTTCATGAGAAAGCATATGTTTGTTTAAGAATCCTTGTCTTTTTCGGGTACAGACAAAACACTGCCAGCTCACCACCCCCAGAGATGTGGCATGGGAACAATTCAAATGCTTTGGCTGTCAGGAGTCATATCAATCAGATGAGCACCCAGTGCCCTCTGCTTGGGAATAGAAGAGCCAACAGGCAAAGGTAGTAGAAGAAGGAGCCCAAAGGAACATGACGGGAAGGTTCAAAAACTAGACCGAGAAAAGATGATTCAAAGTAAAGATGAAGGAGCCAGGAAAGTGAAGGAGAGGGAGGACGGAGAAAGACGGGGCCAGACAAAACCAAGGAAATCAGAAACCAAAATACGATGGTGAACCATGATTGGTTATAGAGAGTGAAAGAGAGGGAGGAAACGGGTAGAGAGATGATTCAGTGCACCAAGTGCTCGCTCTATGAGCATGTGGTCCTGAGTTTGGATCCTCAATGCCCACATAAAAATCGAGGTACATGCCTGTAACCCCAGCACTGGAGGCAGGGGCAGAGACAGGTAGATCCCAAGGGGTCACTAGCTAGTCAGTCTAGTCAAAATGATGAGTTCCAGGCTTAGTGAGAGACTTTATGAAAAATCAAAGGAAGATCATTCAAAGAAGACACCAGATGCTGACCTGTGGCCTCCACAGATGCACAGATGTGCACATACTGATATTGATACCACATGTACAGAGCGAGAGCAAGAGCAAGAGAGAGAGAATGGAGAGGGGGAAAGAAGAGTGAAAGGAGACAGGGTTGACCAGTACTCCAGAACACGTCCAGCTCCTCCTGCCTGGACCTCTGCTCAGCCAGCCACTCAGCCTAGAAGGCTCTTCTCGAGCCTTCTGTGTCACTGGCTTTTCTCCTCTTCCCCAACTTTGCTGAACTGACACTTCTCAGAAAGCCACTGCTAACGGCCACCCCCATGGAACAAAGGTCTGCCCCACTTAGGTCTACCAATTGTTCTGCACCTAAGAAGCACACCCAGTTGATTGTTCTTACAGAGCTGATGAAAATATGCTACTTTCTTTTAATATTCCTTTAAGGCTGTCATGGTTCTATCACACTGCCAGTGCCTAAAACAATGTCTGGCAGAGAAAAAGTGGTGCCTAAAAATTGAGGAGCAGATGAATAAATGAATGACCGAATGGCAGTGAAGCCAAAATCATCACAGTCAAATCCTTGGTGACTCATATCATCCAAATTGTGACAGTGCAATTCAGTGGCTGGGTTGGGTATTGACTAACAAGACACTAGGCCTGTTTACAGCAACTAAGCAGAGACAGCAATGAAGCCTGTGATGAAGGAGGGCCTTCAGCCCAGCTCACATGGATTCTGAGGAGAAACCGGCTGGCACTAAGCACTTCCTCCCCTGTTTTAAGAGCCCCGCTGAACAGAAATGGTTCCATCTACAGCTTTGTTTTCTCTCAAGTTGGAAAAGATCCTGTGGGCCAAAGTGCTTGATTCCCTTGTGCAAATTGCCTAACTTACAGAGGCTCCCATCAGCCCCATTAGGCCTAATGCAGCCTCCCTCAGGTGCAGGGCTCTTTACCTTGCAGAAAGTACTCTCAGGAGCTGCTGAGCAAGATCAGCCCCTGATGACCAGTGCTGGGGAGCACTTGTGGGGAACCTTCCAATGGAGACCAGAGTGCTTTGGTCTCTGGAATACCCCTGGTGTAGGTCTGAGTTTCCTGGCGTCAGAGGAGAGTATTGGTGTGCATTTGTATCTTGTAGCCAGTGAGGAGAATTGAGGGTGGGGCCTGGCTGCAGGAAATGCAAAGTCTGGACAGCCTGGTGGGCAAGACTAGGTATGAAATCCCAGAGCTGGAGGCCACTGAGGGTCACATATGGGATGGCCCAGTGATTCAGCTCAAATAGCACTAAAGCAAGCCTTCCATTTCGCCTTTCATCTTCTGTGTTTACCCAAGTTTCTCCTTGTACAAATTTACATAGTTGCATGTCAGAGTAAACTCCAGCTCACAGTATGGTTCCCAAGTGATAGGTAGGAAATATCTTGTATGTCTTCAAGACCTTGGCCACTGACACTGCTCATGATTCCATTGATGCCCTATGGTTGGATTCATTACAGTCCTAGAGATGGGCCTTCTGGGATTACCCAGGGTTTGTTGTACTGGACACTGCTGTAGCAAACATCTCCTGCGAAGACTAGCAAAGCTCTGATGTGACCTCGCTAGTCTTTTCTTCGAGACTATTTTCTCAGCATAACTATCAGGATGGCATAATGGATTGTCTGATCAGTCTAAAATCTGTAATAACTTAGTCCTGTTGAGAAAATGCCTTCTCTGCAGTACCCACCCCTCCTCGTAGGTCCTGACAAACCAAAGTGCAATGCTACCGAGCTCACCGTGGCAGCTGATGAGTTTACGGGTGTCCTTACAGAGCAAGCAAAAGGGGTTAGTGGCAGGAATGTGTGTGGCTCCAAAGCAGCTGCACTGGAAAATCTTCACCCGGCATGGATGATGGTTTCCCCACAGCTGAGTAGATGGAGCCTCTGTCAAACCACCTCCCCAACCTATATACTCTAGCACCTCCCCAGACTCCTAGACCACTCACAGTTAGGACAGGATTGCATACCAATAGTTGGGAGGGACACTGGAATCCCAGGGGAGGATCGAATGACCTCTCCACCCTGCCTTCTTTGAAGGGATAGCAGCAGTCCACAGGCCGGCTCTTGGTGGTCTCTTGCAAGCAGGCGCAGCTCATCTGATAAAGACG
Organism: Nannospalax galili; assembly: GCF_000622305.1. Lineage (NCBI taxonomy): Eukaryota > Metazoa > Chordata > Mammalia > Rodentia > Spalacidae > Nannospalax > Nannospalax galili. Next base: position 2,071,963 of record NW_008352647.1, read on the forward strand.
GCAACTGTTTTGCTTGAAGGATCAGGTTCTACAAGAATCCTCCTAATCATATTCCCATGAGTGGTTTTAAGTCCAACCTCAGCATTAGGCATTGATAATATTTTTCTTTCTTTCTTTCTTTTTTTTTTTTTAGATGACTGATGCAATTCATTTTACTCACCTTGGTTGGAATAAAAGCTCAAATCTTTGTGAAATGTTTGTTTCTTTGTATTACTTCACCGGTGCACCTCAGCTTTAGTTCATCCTTTTTTTGCCTGTGTAATTGTCGGGATAGTCACCACCTCTGAGGCACGAAGAAAGTTCCATTAGGTCCCCGCAGCCACCGTCCTTTCCCCAGGCAGTCACTTGAGGGAGGATCCATGTCTGGACCAGAGGACTAATAAAATTAATGTGGCCTATGCCTCAGGCATTGTGCTGAGCACTTTGTATAAATATTTCACTAGTCCTTATAAAGACTGAGAAGTAGGCATCAGAACTTCCATTTCACAGATGGAGCTAAAAAAGGAAAGTGATTATCCCAATACCACCCAGCCCCATTGGGACTGAAATCTAGATCTACAGGTCTAGAAAGCTCTGACGTGACCTCTGCGTTAGCTTCCAGATGGAGAACATGGGATCTGAGAATGAACAGGATACTCACAGTCCCATGAGGAGATGAGTAGGGGGTATTTCAATAATAGTGTATGTGGTCAGGGAACCGTGGGGATAGTGGTGAGATACTTTCGATAGGTAGGAAATATCTTGTATGTGTCTTTAAGACCTTCCCCACAGTATGGTTCCCAAGTGATAGGTAGGAAATATCTTGTATGTTTTCAAGACCTTGGCCACTGACACTGCTCATGATTCCATTGATGCCCTATGGTTGGATTCATTACAGTCCTAGAGATGGGCCTTCTGGGATTACCCAGGGTTTGTTGTACTGGACACTGCTGTAGCAAACATCTCCTGCGAAGACTAGCAAAGCTCTGATGTGACCTCGCTAGTCTTTTCTTCGAGACTATTTTCTCAGCATAACTATCAGGATGGCATAATGGATTGTCTGATCAGTCTAAAATCTGTAATAACTTAGTCCTGTTGAGAAAATGCCTTCTCTGCAGTACCCACCCCTCCTCGTAGGTCCTGACAAACCAAAGTGCAATGCTACCGAGCTCACCGTGGCAGCTGATGAGTTTACGGGTGTCCTTACAGAGCAAGCAAAAGGGGTTAGTGGCAGGAATGTGTGTGGCTCCAAAGCAGCTGCACTGGAAAATCTTCACCCGGCATGGATGATGGTTTCCCCACAGCTGAGTAGATGGAGCCTCTGTCAAACCACCTCCCCAACCTATATACTCTAGCACCTCCCCAGACTCCTAGACCACTCACAGTTAGGACAGGATTGCATACCAATAGTTGGGAGGGACACTGGAATCCCAGGGGAGGATCGAATGACCTCTCCACCCTGCCTTCTTTGAAGGGATAGCAGCAGTCCACAGGCCGGCTCTTGGTGGTCTCTTGCAAGCAGGCACAGCTCATCTGATGAAGACGGCAACTGTTTTGCTTGAAGGATCAGGTTCTACAAGAATCCTAATCATATTCCCATGAGTGGTTTTAAGTCCAACCTCAGCATTAGGCATTGATAATATTTTTCTTTCTTTCTTTCTTTTTTTTTTTTAGATGACTGATGCAATTCATTTTACTCACCTTGGTTGGAATAAAAGCTCAAATCTTTGTGAAATGTTTGTTTCTTTGTATTACTTCACCGGTGCACCTCAGCTTTAGTTCATCCTTTTTTTGCCTGTGTAATTGTCGGGATAGTCACCACCTCTGAGGCACGAAGAAAGTTCCATTAGGTCCCCGCAGCCACCGTCCTTTCCCCAGGCAGTCACTTGAGGGAGGATCCATGTCTGGACCAGAGGACTAATAAAATTAATGTGGCCTATGCCTCGGGCATTGTGCTGAGCACTTTGTATAAATATTTCACTAGTCCTTATAAAGACTGAGAAGTAGGCATCAGAACTTCCATTTCACAGATGGAGCTAAAAAAGGAAAGTGATTATCCCAATACCACCCAGCCCCATTGGGACTGAAATCTAGATCTACAGGTCTAGAAAGCTCTGACGTGACCTCTGCGTTAGCTTCCAGATGGAGAACATGGGATCTGAGAATGAACAGGATACTCACAGTCCCATGAGGAGATGAGTAGGGGGTATTTCAATAATAGTGTATGTGGTCAGGGAACCGTGGGGATAGTGGTGAGATACTTTCACTCACTGCAGAGCTGAGGAAGGACGTCATGGAGGAGCTGATACCTTGTGACGGATTAAACTTTGAGCTTGCCTATAGGGTGAGAGTCAGCCTCAGGAAGGGGAGACTGGGAATGTAGCTTGCCAGTGGGGGTTGTGTGTGTGTGTGTGTGTGTGTGTGTGTGTGTATGAGAGAGAGAGAGAGAGAGAGAGAGAGAGAAAGAGAGAGAGAGCCTCAGTTTGCTCATCTGTCCCACAGGGTAATGGACCCACCAGGTGCTGATAGGACTGAAGAATGTTAGTTAACAAAGTGATCAGTGTGTCGCCCCCACAGAGAGGCCTCATGTGCTGTCCTGTGTACCCACCTAGAGGACCTGTCATCTTTGCTGCCTCTGCCTTCATCGTCCACCTGCAAACCCGAGCATGCCTATGAGAAGAGGCTTCTGGGGGCCCCAAGCTTTGAGCACAGACTTTCTGACCAGTGAAAGCAGACAGCAAACAATGAAAATCACCTTGACTTTGGCTTCAGCCACACCTGGTTTCAAACACTTCCTCTGCCACTTACTAGCCTGGGCCTGAGGACTTGGTTAAGTCATCTACTTAGCTGAGACTCAGTCTCAAGCATCTGTGAAATGGGGTCAGCAAGCCATGCCTGGCAGGCACATGAGCACAGAACCTGGCTATCATAGGAACTCAGGGTTTGCCTCTTTGTGATCTCCACACGCCACGTGGGCAGATTTCAAAGGTCATACACAGACACCTGAGGTTGCATTAACTACATACAGAACGGTAATCTCCATCTGGGAACTTCCCTGAAGACCTTTGGTGCCTGTCAGTCTCCAGGGCAGCCAGCCTGGCTGGGCCCTGGGACAGGAGTTGCACCTCTGCCCCCCGAGGCTGGAGACCAACTTCTCCACATCCTCCCCCAGCAACTGCGGGAAGAGGTGTGAGTCATTCAAGGGAAGAGGGTTGGCACAGGCTCCCCTAGCCACATGGGGCCAACCGGCAGGCTTGTGGTTAAAGGACCTGCCTGGGTTGCAAAACAAGCCAGTGTGCTGTGTTCTGGTGTCACGTGATACAGGCAGGAGCAGTGGCTGGCTCCTCTTCTCCAGGTCTCTGACTCATGGTATGCTCCTTCCAGTCACATGGGCTCCTGGGGGCTCTGAGCCACCCCAGTCCTTTGGAGAAGAGCTAAATTGGAAAATGTACTTCCTTACCCCTCTTTTATTTCACCATGAATATATAAACATATACTAATAAAAAATGTAACCAGACATGGTGGCACAGACCTTTAATCCCAGCACTCTGGGAGGCAGAGGCAGACAGACCTCTGTGAGTTCCAGGCCATCCTGGTCTACTATCAAATGTAGATGCGAGCAGTAGGAAACGATCCCTTGGCCTCTTTCATGAACCTCCTGTAATAATGAATCTTATGAATACTTTCCTGAAGAGCTTCAAGAATCCTGACTAATTTTTAATAAACTTTACTACAAAGCATACAAATGATGATTCCTCTTAAAATACTAAGACATTACTGAGAAGGCAAAAGGTACTCCCTCAACAATTGTCACCCCTATCCAGAGGCAACCATTGTGATTAGTGACGCATTTCTTGTCAAATCTTGGGTCTCCGCTTCTGATTACACAGAAGCTAGTTGAAAAGCCGAGGGGACATGCCATCCTCGTTTTCATTCTGTGTGAGTCATTTCACAACTTGCTTTCTCACCCATCAGAATGCCTTGTGACATTTCCCCTTTTTTATTTTTTTCTTCAAGGCTCCACTTATTCCTTGCAATGCTGCTTAATATTCAGTAATTTGAATTGTTCTGAACGCAAGAGAACTTCCTAGTGGGGGACTTTATAGTGTCCCTCATTGTCTGCACTGTTTGTAAGCAATACTGGAATGAACATCCTGCACCCCTCTGTTGCCTCTTGCAGGTGCCTCTTGAAGGCTGAAGTCAAGAGTTCAGGGCACAGACTCATGGTTCCAGTGCGGTGCACATTCTGCTGGCCCCTCGCAGCAGGATGGCCTTTGTCCACAGCCCTTTGTTTACAGATAGGGGACCATGTGCACTTCCTAATTGCTCAAGTTCCATAAATGCTCAAGAGGAAGGTTGAAATGCACACAGAATTCCTTTACTTCAGGACTAAGTGTCCACTTGAAAGATAACACAGTCCCTCTGTGAATCCAAACTGCCAAGAAGGGGAATCTAAGGTCTAGCATAAAGGAATTGACTTCCAAAGAATAATCGCAGGTCCCTTCTTGCTGGACTGACTCTGAGCAGTTCTAAGGAAGCAATATGTCTTCCAAATTCAGATATGATTGTGTACTCTCTTTTGCTTAAAACATTTCAGTGGCTTCCTATACCCCAACTTCCTGAGCAGCAGGACCTCTTTGGCCCCAGGGCCTTTGCATGTGCTTCTGCAACTCTATGGAATAGTCCTTACTGTTACCCCACTACACTCATATTAATCTTTCCTAACTCCCACTCATTTTTTAGGATACACCCCCCCCCCGACCTCCCCACCCCAAGATACTGGGAAACAGTTTCCTACAGTCAAAAATGGCAATTGGCTGATTAATTAGCTTACAGCAGACCTGCTTCATTTTATCATTCCCTAAGACCTTGCAGTGTCTCCCATAAAAAATCCTTGGAAAGAAGAAAAAGGGGAAATAATTGGAGGGGAAGAGAAGAGAGAAGGAAAGAAAGGAGGAAGAGGAGGAAGAGGAGGAAGCGGTGATAGCTTTCCACTGCTTTGACAAACGCTCGAGAAAAAATCTGCATATAAGGAGAACAGGCTGGTTGGCCCCACAGATTGGGGATTGGGGGCTGCAGCAAGTGGCCATTGTGACAGAGATAGTGCATCCCAGGAACACCTGCATACCTCATGGCCAAGAGCAAGAGAGAGGAAGAGAAAATGAGAGCAGTCTCACAGTCCCCTTTGCAGACACCGGGTCCCCAAAAACCTGAAGCCCTCCCAGTAGGCTCCACCTCTAAAAAATTCTACATCCGCCAAATAGCAGCAAGCCTGGAAGCAGGCCTTTCACCCCTGACTTTTAGGGAGATACTCAAGATCCAAAGTGGGACAGAAAGGAAGAAGGGACTTCTGTGGATGTCTCACACATTGGTTGACTCACTAAACATGGGCTACTTCCCATGCCCTGGGCTCTAGGGATATGAGGAGTAACACAGTGAGGTGCCTGTCCTCTTGGAGCCTGAGTTCTGGCATCTGCAGGGACGCTCTCCTCAGGGTTCCGCCAAGCCCCCTGTAGAGCACCAGTCCCCCAAACCTTATGCAAAAGCCTCACCCGAGGAGCTAGCTATACTGCTCTGTTGCTTCCTCAGCCCAGCAGTGAAGCATTCAGAGACCTTGGCGAGAAAAAAAGACAACTTAACCAGGTCTGTGCCAACCTCTTTCAGTCTGAAACCTGCTTTTTCTCTCAACCACCATCTTTAAGAAATGAGACTGGCCTCCTCCCTGCTGGCTCCTGGTGGGCCAAGTTCCTCTCCACTCTGGGCTTCTTCCCGACAGCTCACCACCCAAGGATGGGTCTTGCCACCGCTGTTTCCAGGCTTGGGTTTCCTGGCACCCAGGGGGCTGTTGCTCTGACAGCACCTTCAGGAAGCTGTGTCATGAACCGTCTTGCTTCCACATGTGTCTGGTCATAAAGATCCCGATTGTTCTTTCCTTGGAGCTCCTGGGCAGAAGGCACAGCACTCGGTCACACTGGGCTGGGACTCTGATTTGGGCTGCAGGAGGCTGGGAGGCCAGGCCTAACCTGAAGGCCCATGCTACTGCGCCAAAGCCCCAGATTTTGGCAGGGTCGGAGTCTTGTTTGCCAAGGGAACTTGGAAAGTGCCAAACCCCTGAGCGGATGAAGACAAACACCAGCCTCATGTTTCTGATTCACTTCTGCTCAGTTCATCACACTGCCCTTCGATGAAAGCTGCTTAACATTTCAACAAGTCCAAGAGCCACTTTGGGAACTATGATGTTGCTTTGTCCAAACATCTCTTGGTCATGGTGGAAAGATTCCAGCCAAGCTGCTCTGACTTCAAGAAAAATCTCTGCCACTAGATGCCTTTCACCTTCCTGAGCCTCGGCTTCAGGGGTGACACCAAACCAGCACAATTACTATGAAGATTAAATTATTAAATCCTTTAGTTAAGTCCCTGACACTGAGTAAGCACTGACTATCGTACTATGTGTCAGGGCCACTACCATCATCTTCCTCGTCACCATCAAGGGGCAGACCTGAAGTCACACATTTTGAAACACTGCATGTACTGTAAGGATGGACCATCACAATAGCGACCCTCAAGAACTCTCTTCTTAGGGTCCACACCTTTATATGGTCTCCTCATTCACATCATTGGGCTTTGGTCAAGTGACTTGTGTGAGCCAATGAGACACCTGTATTAGGACTGCTTTATCTGGAGGAGGGGTCAGGATGACACAGACTTAGAGAGAGTCCAGGCCTTTCAGCGGCCACAACCACTTTCCCCAAACCCTGTTCATAATTGAATGGAGCTAAACCAAGAGGTCAACGGAGACCAGCAGGAAATCCACCCAGCCAAATAAAAGGCCCTATGAAGTAAGGCACTAAGGCTTGGGGCAGCGTTGCCCATGGCAACAGATGGCTGCCGTGGTCAGGTTGCAGCAGGCTATCTTCTCACCCCATTGGCTCTCCTCCTGTTATTACACTGCCTTAATTCTTTTTGTTCAGCTAGACTCCTTAGATGACAGAAGTAGAGAAGTCAAAGCCATTTAGAAGAAGTTGCAACTCTGTCATATTAATTACATCCCAGGTTTACTGAGCCGGGCAAGCATGTGCTTCCATGTGACCTATCAGCTCGTTTCTGGGCCACTTGCCATTTAGGACACGGGGGTGGTCATTTATACTTGTAATCCCAGCACTCAAGAAGAGGATGAGGCAGGAAGATTGCCATGAGTCTAAGCTAGCCTTGGCTACCAAAAAAAAAGCTAAAACAAAACAGAAAATAAAAAAGAACCATGAAGGGTTAGAGATGGCTCAGAGGTTAAGAGCACTGGCTGCTCTTCCAAAGGACCTGGGTTCGATTCTCAGCACCCACATGACAGCTAACAACTGTCTGTAACTTCGGTTCCAGGGGATCCAATACCCTCTTCTGGTCTCCATGGGCTTTGCATGACACAGGTGCACATACATGCATGCAACCAAAACGCTCACATGCATAAAATAAATTTAAAAATGAAGCAAAATACAGTGAGCTCAAAGTGATTTCAGGCACTTTGTTAACAGGGGCTAAGCGAAAGGAAGACCAGCCTAAGGGAGAGTGGTATGAAAAATGAACTACGGCTTTATGACTCCAGAACGCGTATTATAAAGTGCTACCAACGACTGGTCCCCAGGGTGGCTTTGATGAGTGGGGTGGCTTGGTTTGCAATTGGCGTAATTATCTGGATGTGAGCAAGTTCCTCCAGTGTTTTTGAAGCTTCTAGAGAAGATGATTCTTTGAAATGCTCCCACATTAACCAATATTCACCCTGTGGGCAGGAGCAGCAGCTAGGAACACAAATCCACATCTCCACCTTCAGCTAGGGGCCCTCCCAGCATCAGACCTGTTGTGACCCTGTGTTTATTGAAAGCAGCCCTTGGAATGGACTTAACATACCAAAGCAGCTCACCTGTTTCAGACACTGATGAGTGCTATGTGCTTACTTCTAACAGCCATCCAGTGAGGCAGGTATTGCATCCCCTTCACAGATGAAGAAATGGAAGGTCGGTGGGGTTAAGGTCTGACTAAGTGTTAAGAAGTCGTGGTTCCAAGTTCAACAGGTTTAGAGCTGCCCCCATCCCCCACCTCCCTGCCATACCTCCTGCCTTCCTACCCTCAGGGCTCCCTGTCAATCAGAGCCCATGGGTTCACCAAGTCACAGACCTTTCCAAAGATCTCCTGAGAATGGTTCCCTGCACCTACTCTGCCATTACCCTTGTCTGGGAATCCCAAGTCCCCAAGAGGTCAGTTAACCAGGCCTTCCATCTTCTTTCCTGCCCTGCCGTAGTCGACCTCAGGACACCTCATTCTCTAGTAAGGGACTTTATGGTGCAAGAAGTGATGCAAAAGCCCTTCAGGCTAAAGGCCTTTCCTGGCAGATTCTTACATGCACCCTCCCCTTTCCTAACACCCCTAAGTCTCTGGTTACTTCCTACCATTCCACAAATGTCCCCATGCTCCTTCTCACCAAGGGCCTTCGCACAGACAGATTCTAGAACCTGGTTTGGTTCATCCCCCTCCCAAGAAACATCCTTTGCTGGGCTGGGATGCAGCTTATAATATAACCTGCTTGGCATACGTCGGGCCCCAAATCAACCTCCAACATAAAGATAAAAAACTAATAATTCCTGGATAACTTCCTCTTGCTACCTGTCATCTTGTTATTCTTGCTTCTATGTATGGTGATAGTAACAGCTAGTGATGAGAGAGAGAGAGAGAGAGAGAGAGAGAGAGAGAGAGAGAGAGAGAGAGAGACTCTATCCAACCCCAATTTGGTCTGTGAGTTTGGGCCAAAGAGATGCCATGGGCCCTTGGCACACCACATCACAGGCAGACAGACCTCTGTCTGGGGAAAGATTTGACCTCAAGGTTGAGTAAGAACTTACATCCCGAAAGAGGCCTTTGGCTCCTTAAGCTCAGTCGTGGAGCATGCTGGGAATGTAGTGGTGAAGGGAGACACAAGAAAGGCGTGGGAAGAAGCAGAAGTTGGGAAACCAGAGACAGTCAGGAGCAGGGCAGGGAGCTGTCTCCAGATTCAGTGGTTCTCCAAAGGCAGGCAGCCTCTTCTGCAAACCTTCTGTCCTGCTAGGTCACGAGACGATAAACAGCTTTGGGGGAACCAATACTCTTCTTCCCATCTTTGAACACTCCAAGCTTTTTCTGGCCTCAGGCCCTTTGCACTTGCTGTTCCCGGAGCCTGAAGCACCCTCCCTGGTGTCAGGCAGGGCTGATCCTGTCAGCCAGCTCCCCTTTCAAAGGTCATTCACCTCAACCTCCCAAGAGACACATTTCTTATCCCACCTCCTAATGTCCCCACTTCTCACTCCCTCTTTCTCTGTGTTACAATCCTGCTTTACTTGTCAATGTCGGAGTCTACCCTGCTCTACTGTACTACTCCCAAGTTCAAGATAACATCTGCTTCTTAACGACTGTCTCCAGTGCCTAATTCCAGAAAGAGTTATGGAATAATCTGAATAAATTAATACATAGAAGAGACCTGAGTGAAGCCTGGGCTTTGGAAGCTGAGTAAGAAGGGGAAACGCAGATGCTGAGATGCAGCACAGGGTCCTAAGGTCACCCAGTACAGCCTTTACCTCTCACTTGGGCCACATGGTCACCGTCCTCCTAGTTCATACACAGCCTTTTCCATTGTGGCCAGAAGTACAATTTAGATTTCTGTAGCCATGTATGGTCACATATTTGAATGTTCTTTCTCTTATCTGTGAACTTCCCAAGGTCAGGGGCTTAAGGGGCCCTTCCTTCTCCTCCTCCGCCACACCTCCTTCTTTTCCTTGTCCACTTCCTGTTCCTCCCCTTCTCCCTCCTCCTCTTCCTCTTCCTTCCTTCTCCCTTCTCTTCCTCATTTTCTTCCTCCTCTCTCTCTCTCTCTCTCTCTCTCTCTCTCTCTCTCTCTCACATCCTCCCCTCTTCTCTCTCTCTCTTTCTTCTCCCTCTCTCTCTCTCTCTCTCTCTCTCTCTCTCTCTCTCTCTCTCTCTCTCTCTCATTGGTCCCACCTGAGGGATCCAGCTTTAATTCTGGAGAACAGTCTTTCATTTCCTCAAGGCTTCCCCTCTGCCATTGGAAAGACTGAGGCCCAGGAAGGGCAGGGACATGCGTGGGGTTCTAGAGGCCTTGCGTCTGTCTCATGGTCAGCCCTGATCAGAGGACAGTGAGGAGCATGAGGCAGACAGAAGGGGCTTCATACCAGCTGTCCTCAGAGGGTACCAGAGAAGGCTCAAGGTATTTAGCCCCCTCCATCTGCCTCCCTTCCTCCAGTCTACCCATGCCACCCAGCAGACCCAAGTCCTCTGGGTTATGGTCTAGGCTGGTGGATTTGGAGTGCTTGGCCTCTAGTAAAAGGAAAATTATTTCCTTCATCTTGTGTCTGAAAAAGATACCCATATGACCACACTTCTACCTGGCCCACCCCACACACAGGGGTGACTGGGCCTCAGTTTCCTCATCTGTAAAATGGGAATGATAAAAGCTACTTTGAATGAAGCAAAGGAATACCAGCCGGGAGCACAAGGCAAGGTGCTCAGGAAATGGTCACCTTACCTGAATGCTTCCTCCCACCAAGTTGCATCCAGTATTCTGCCCCTTTCTTCCCCCACTGCCCCTCAGGAACCACCCTGTGACCTTCAGAGGCACTCAGTAAGTCTCACCACACCCCCCAGCCTCAGCCAGTATCCAGCTCCTGGGTATTTGCAGTCTTTGTTGATGGACACACAGTGTGAGAGAGCCCAGCTGCAACCCTATAGGCCTCACTCTGTGAGGGGTGACCCCCGCTTTCATCTGAGGTCCTCCAGAGTATCCAAGGAACCGCCTGCCTACACCTCAGGGCAGCTCCACTGACCAACTAGGAGAGAAGTGTCTCCCTCCACCTTACAGCCAAGGTTATGACTCAGAGAGGCTTAAAGTGATTCCACTAAGCAGAGAGGCTAGCACACCTGTTTCCTTCTTCATGGCTTGTGCCGAGCCTCTGTAGAACAAGCCTAAGTAAAAACAGGGGCAGGGAATGGGAGCGGGGTAAGGAGCCATACCTCAGCCCGTGCTGTTTCTGGGTGTGTGTGTGTGTGTGTATACGTGTTTTTTGGGGTGCATGCAAGGGCATGCAGGTGTGTGTGAGTACATGTGGAGGCCCAAGGCCGCAGTCGGGTATCTCCCTCTGTTGCTTTCCGCCCTGTTGTTTGAAACGGGGTCTTTCCCTGGATCTGGACCTCGGGAATTCAGCTGGGCTGACTGGCCAATGAGCTCCGGTGGCCCCATTCCTTCCACCACCAGCCCCAGCATTGGAATTCTAACGCTCTCTGCCACTGACCAGCCTTTGAGATGGGTTCTGGGGATACGAACTCAGGGCGTCATGCTTGTGCAACAGGCGGCCCACCAACTGAGCCACCCCGGGCCCACGGTCTCCCTGACTCTTCCCTCTCCTTGTCTCCTCCTTTACTTTCTTCTCCCCTTTCCTCCTTCCGTTCTTCACAGTCTGACTCCATGCCTCCCCCTGCCTATGGCTCTGGGAATCTCTGCCCCAACCAGTTGGTGTGTATGTTTCTTCGTCTGTGCTGGGACTTGATTGGTAGTCAACTGCTGGCCCTCTGGAAGCCATGTCATATCCCAGTGAGGGGGGACTTCTAATCCAGACCATTATCTGGGTCAGGAGAGGCCCCTGCTTTCAGAAAATAGCAGTTCCATTTGGAAGGAAGCCAGGCTTTCCCGATATCTAAGGCAAGGCAGACCAGAACTGCAGCCTAAGTTTGGAAGGACCCAGAACCTAGGTACACCCTCTGTTCCAGCGTTCAGGATGAACCAGTGTTGACGCCACATGCTGGGATATCGGCCAGTCAGGTGTCCCCATTCAGAGCCAAGATTCAGCAAGGTGTGGCAGCAGAGAAAGCAGAAGGCAGATACTCAGGCCAAGTGGTGTCATTACTGCCAATTAGAGAAATGGCCCATTATCACCCTCTAGTCATCAGCATCATAGGTGTGCCCCCCTGGACACCCACCAGGACGCAGCCATTAAATGCCCACCCTTCTCCTCTCCTCGTACTCTCCCCACATACCCTGGGGCTGAGGGCTATTCCCCGCCTGCTCCTTTATTTGAGTGGAGCTTCCTGAGACAGAGCACTATACAACCCCACTAGGTGATGAGCTTCCCACCTGCAGAGATAGGCAAGGGAGTGAGGGATGAATTCCTAAGTCTATGGTAAGGAGAATCATTACTAAACTGCCTTCTAAAACTAAGACTGAAGAATTGTCCAGTGGGTCACATATTTCTTAATGGTTTCTATGTCCTCAGTTCTACCTCAGTAAAGTGGGCACCTTGATTCCAGCAGATTAAACAATATAAGCACAAGACTGAAGCGCTCAACGTCATTGGTTCTTCCAAATTTCATTCAAAAGAGAGAGGTAGTTGTTCTAGCTCTAAGAACCCCAGGCTGAGGAGCCAGAGAGAGCTGGTTTGGACATGCCTTTCACAGCTATGCACCTTCGACACAAGTCATGTACTCCTCTGAAGCCTCAAATGTCAAATGGGGACAAGACCCTATGAGAAGATGACTGTCCAGGCTCCTGTTATTCACTAAGGACACAATACATGATGGCATTAGTGTATCATAATGGGTAAAGCAGGGGTCTGCCTCCAGAAGGACTCCAGGGCTGACGAAGACTAGGTTCAGTCTGGGCGGGTACTGCTAGGGCCTTTGCCTCTGCCCTGCCCTTCTTGACACAGTGCACCTTCTTTGGTCTGAATTCCCAGTTTCTCCACCCTGCCCAGCTCCAACAACACCCCAGAGTCCCTCCTTCTCTGGGCTTGACGTGAATCCTTTAACCATTAAACACTTAGCATCGTGTTTTCCACCTTCAGAAGTTTCTAAACAGTCATTAGGCTGTGGAACACCCTGCCAGGGTGGCAAGAATAAATATCATTAGTGGAGGAGGGAATGTGGGGTAAGGAGGTGCGCTGAGGCTTAGCGCCGGGTAGGGGTTGATGGCACGAGGTAGAACTGTCCCATTCTGAACTCTCAGCTGCCAACCCCTCTCTCTATAGGGAATCTACCTCTGGAGATGCAAAGACAGGTGATGTAATTAATGGAGACAGCACATTGCCTTTGGAGTCAGAAAAATCTAATGTGAGCAAGTGTGTGTATGTGTGTGTCTGTGTGTGTGATATATGTGTATATAGCATATGGATGAGTGTATCCTTGTACATGTGTGCATGTAGTAGCACAGGTATGCACATGTGCATGAATATGAGAGATCAACATACCAAGGGTCAACTTAGCGTATCTTCCTGTATTGCTTTCCATTTTATCTTTGACAGGGGGTTTTGCACAAATCTGGGGCTCACTAATTGGCTGGACTGGCTGATCAGTGAGCTTCAGGACTGCCTATCTCTGTACCGAAGTACCAGAGTCACAGACAGACATGGCTCCCATGCCCAGCTTCATGTGGCTTCTAAGGATCCAAACTCAGATCCTTATGTTTACATGGCAAGCACTTTGCCAACTATACCATCCCCTCAACCACTAAAAAAAAAAAAAAACTAACTTTAAGCCGGGCGTGGTGGCACACACCTTTTATCCCAGCACTCAGGAGGCAAAGGCAGATGGAGCTCTGTGAGTTAGAGGCCAGCCTGGTCTACATAGTGAGTTCCAGGCCAGCTCTGTGACTACAGGGAGACCCTGTCTCAAGAAGAACAAAAAAAAAAAAAAAAAAAAAAAAAAAACCCTAACTTTAAACTAGTCCTCTACCAGGTATGGTAACGTTATCATGCCTGTAGTCCCAGTACTCAAAAAGCTGAGGCAAGAGGATTGCAAGATCCAGCCTAGCTTGAGCAGCCTGCAAATTCCAATCCAGCCTGGTCTACATAATGGCACTTTTTTTTCACAAAAACAAAAACATTAAAAATCTGTGCTTGTCACTGTGAATCTAGACATCTGGACAAGATATGTGACCATTCTGCCCTTCTTTCCTCATTTCCAAAATGGAGATGATTCTTTCAGTTTTATGGGGCTGGAGTAAATATGTTACAAGATAATGTACATGAAGTACCAAACAGAATCTTTAAAATGGAGGCCTGGAGCTGGAGAGACAGCTCAGCAGTTAAGAGCACTGGCTGCTCTTGCAGAGGATCCTGAGTTTCGTTCCCAGCACCCACATGGTGGCTAACAACCATCTGTAACTCTAGTTCCAGGGAATTGGATGCCCTCTTCTGACTTTGGAAGACACTGCATGACACAGGTGCATTTATATACATGCAGGCAATACACTCCTGCATATGAAATTTTTTTAATTAAATAAAAATGGAGGCTCTACATTGCTGTATATGTAGCAGGGTCACAAGCAGGTTCCTAAGTCACGGCATAAATTGAAAATCACGCATGCCTAAAATTCCTCTTTTAAAAATATCATCCATATGCATAAATTGGACTCAGTAGGTTGTAAAAAAGAGAAAAGTCAGGCATGGTAGTGCACACCTTAAATCTCACCCAGCACTCAGAGGCAGAAACAGGTAGGTATCTATGAGTTCAAGGCCAGTCTGATCTACACAGCAAGTATACCAAGTTCCAGACCAGCCAGTGAGCCAGTGCAATGAAGTAAGACTCTGTCTTAAAAAAAAAAAAAAAAAAAAAAAGGGGGGGAAAAATGTAGAAAGAGTATTCCGAGAAGGATGGGAATGTTCCCAGGAGGGAGGGAATGGAGATGGATATGATCTAAATACATTGTACACATGTATTAATTTTTCAAAGGATGAATTTTTTAAAATATATCTATCAGTCAGGATGGGTTGGGTTATGCTGCTGTGAAAAGCAAGCACAAAATCTGAAATAAAATCCCAAAGATCTGTCTGTCACTTGGTGCCAAGTTTCTACATAAATGGGCAGGAAGACTATGTTTACCATAGTCGCTGAGGACCCAGCCTAGCAAAGCAGCCGTCATTAGTTACTGTGCCAGAGGGGAGAGAGTGCTGGCGATTTCTGTGCTTATAAGGGAATGAGCTTATCCATAGTAGTAAACAATTCAGCTCAGAAAATTTCAGTCTTAACCAGAACTTGTCACATGTTCCCATCTGAGCTCAAAATTGTTTATCCCTCTTTTGTTCTCAGAAGGAAAAGGGGATCAGGAGCCTGGGGGGATCATGAAGGACCATCCTAGCTAGGATCCTTCTCCATCTGTCTACTAGGCAGCTTACTTGCCTGTCTTGGAACAAGTCAGCATCTCTAGAGTTTGTCTCAAGAGAACCCAGTAGACACACAGTTGATGCTGTGCACATGGCATATTGAAACTGATAACTGCCAGTCACACTTGAGTGCAAGGCGCTTGAGATGGAGGGGTACATGGACTTGGAGCTAACTGTTACCCAGCTGGCAAAGTCACTTCTCCTCTAGTATGTCCATGCTGGGCCTGTGCTCCGTGAGTAGAACAAAGGTCAAAATCTTCTGTGTATGTCAAGCTTTTATTTGCCAATCTTTGCTTTGGTATCTCAGTTAGATTGTGTAAGTTAAATGGCCATAAAGTATAAAGCCTTGTATTTATGCAGTGTCCTAGAATTCAGCTGACCTCATAGCAGGAAGAAGAGGCTTCTGCAGTGTTGTCCTTGCAGGCTGAACGCTGCCACATTCAGGCCTCTGGTGTGTCCTCTTCAGAATCTGGACTATGGCCCTGTCCTTTGCCCACACTCTTCTGCTCTGATGAAATTGCTGCGGAAATTTGGTCCCAGTTTATCAAAGTCTATGATAAACTCTCTTATGCCCCCCACCACTAACGGGACCCTGGACAGTCACTCTATCTAAGAAGACAGAGATTGTCTTGATGCTTCGAGACTCAAACCTTCTACGGCAAACCTTAGAGTACAACTTGCCATACCTTGGTGAACAAAAGAGCCGTGTGTCACGAAGCCATGTGTTTCGAAGCATTGGGTCTGAAAGTCTTTTGGAGCTAGAAGTCAGCATGCAGTTTGAAGACAGAGCAGACATCAGGATCCAGCTGGAAGTGAAGGTAGTCTCTGGGTCTACAACAATTTACATCATATCTACAACCAGTGAGACAGACATGTATTTATACATCCTGTGGTTCACACACGTTCAGTATCCTCATCTGTAAAATGATTTTAACTCTTGTCAGACATAGTTACTTCTCTTCCTAAGCAATAAATCAAATCACCTAGAAGACAATGAGTGTGTACAGTATGTGCACTAAGCTAATGAGTGTGTACAGAGTGTGCGCACTAAGCTAATGAGTGTGTGCAGACAGTGTACACTAAGCTAATGAATGTGCACAGA
This sequence comes from Nannospalax galili, assembly GCF_000622305.1. Lineage (NCBI taxonomy): Eukaryota > Metazoa > Chordata > Mammalia > Rodentia > Spalacidae > Nannospalax > Nannospalax galili. The sequence continues at coordinate 2,088,229 of NW_008352647.1, forward strand.
GTGTGTACACTAAGCACATAGGTGGGCATTTTATGTGGGACATCCCATAATTCCCAGAGACCTTTGGAAGAAGCATTTTTTCACTTCACAAATGAAGAAATGAGCTTTGGAGGAGAGGTAACTCACCAAGTCTGGTGAGATCTGCACTTGAGCCTGGGTTGCCTCCTCAGAAGACAGCTCTGTCCATTTCTACACCACTGGATGCACTTTGGGAAAAAAACAAAAGTTATTTCTGCCTCCACATAGATTTCAAACCATGCAGGGAGGAGCCACAGGTGGAGAAAGAAGGCAGTACTGCTTGGTCCTGGGAGATGAGATCCGTGTGCCAAGTGGGCAGGAAACCTGGAAATGCAAAGCCCCACCCAGATTCCTGTTCTGAGTCCATAGGTCCATGTCTTCAGAATTAATTACAGGTGCAATTACCCTTCAATGCACACAGATCAGGAGCTGAGGCATAGGGTATCCATGTGTGCTGGGCCTGATGCCTTCTTTCACAACCACCATGACAAAGAGGTAGACACTGGTGACTGTATGAAGCCATTTCCTCTGCCCAATCCACCTGAAATAGCTCTGACATTTGTCTCCTCCTTCCTATGTCCATCACTGCACCAGTGTAGGGCTTATGGTGCAGGCTTTTGCAACAGTTTCCTAACTGGTTTTCTGGCTACCAATCTCTCTCTCCATCTAACTCACCCTCCTTACAAGCCATCGGAGCTTAGTCTACACATCTGACCCTGTCTTATCCCAGTAAAAACTTGCAGGCTGGAGAGATGGCTCAGTGGCTAAGAGTGCTTGCTGCTCTTCCAAAGGACCTAAGTTCAGTTCCCAGCACCCAAGTTGGGTGACTCACAACCACCTGTAACTCTAGCTCCAGAGGATCTAACACCTTCTTCTGGCCTCCGTGAACACGCACATGCATGCATAAATATAAATATAAATAAATCTTAAAAAAAAACTTGGGGCTGGAGAGAGAACTCAGCAGTTGAGAGCACTGGCTGCTCTTACAGAGGATCTGAGTTCAATTCCCAGCATCCATATGGCAGCTAACAACTTTCTATAACTCCACTTCCAGGAGATCCGATGCCCTCTTCTGGCCTCTGTGCATTTGCACACGCATGGAACACTTACACATGTGCAGGCAAAACACTCATACACATAATTTTTTTTTTAATTAAAGAAAAACCTTGTAAACAAGAAACCTTCAATAGACTTCTCATTACTCCTAAGACCAAGTCCAGATTGCTAGTCATTGACCTCAAGGCCATTTACAATCCAGTTCTCACCTCTCAACCTTTTCCTCCTCCCACTTTCTCATGGACACCACCAGCTCAAATCACACACAATTGTTCTCTAGGGTCAGTGCTTTCTTCTACGTCCAATGTTTTCATAGAGGCTCTCCTTGCTGGGGTGGTCTTCCTCCCAATTCACACCTTGGTGAAATCCCATTTTACTGCCATAGGTATAAGTAGGTTTCAAGATCCCCTCCTCTGTTCATTTTTCTTCACCGTGGCCAAATACCTGAGCAGAACAACTTAATGTGTTTTGACTCAAGGTTTCATAATTTCAACCACCACAGAGGTAAAATAAAACCCCTCATTTCATGGCAACCAGCAAGCAGAGAGGAGACGGCTGAGCGGTAGCACTTTCTCCCTCTTTTGCCTTTATTCCTTTTGAGTCCCCAGCCTATGAGGACTCCCACATTCTGGGCGCTTTTCCTCCTTTGGTTGGTCCTCTCTGGAAATGTTCTTCCAGACACACGGGTAAATGTGCTTTCCTAATCCTCTGAGTATTTTTCTCAAATCAAGCTAAGCATTCCATCTCTCCTCCTCACTTCTTGTTTTTTTTTAATGTGTATGAGTGCATTGCTTGCATGTATGTAAGTGCACCTATGTCATGCATTGCCCATGGAAGTCAGAAGAGGGTGTCAAACCCACTGGAACTGGAGTTAGGACAGTTGTTAGCCACCATGTGGTGCTAGGAATCAAACCCGGGTCCTCTACAAGGGCAGCCAATGTTCTTAATTGCTGATCCATCTCTCTAGCCCATCTCTTCCTCACTTCTGTAGAACGCAGCATCAGGACAATGTTCCTAATAAGAATATCTATGAAATGCAGACAGCAACTTCTCTCTTTAACAAAGAATGAGATACATGTGATATCTGTAAGACACAATGTTTTTTTTAAATACAAGAAACCTGAACTCAACATGTGGCATTGGTGGTTGAAACTGAGAAATAGAAGGACCTTCGGGGAGCCTGTAAGGGAAGAATCTTGAGTTTGGGAGCTTATAGAGCAGCCATGCCCCTTGGAGAAATCCCTTCAGAAATTAAACAAAAGCTTGAATAACTTTCAAAAGTCATGTTCAACTTTTTACTATTACTTCTGCTACAATACGAGAATCAGGTTGAACTATGTGGGATCTCAAAATCTGTTCAAGTCATATATTCTTTTTTTAATATTTTATTTTTTATTTTTAATGTGTATGAGTATATTGCCTGCATGTGTATAAGTACACCCATGTCCTGCAATGCCTGTGGAGGTCAAAAGAGGGTGTCCGATTTCCCCTGGAACTGGAGTTACAGATGGTTGTTAGCCACCATGTGGGTGCTGGGAATGGAACCTGGGTCCTCTGCAAGAGCAGCCAGTGCTCTTAACCACTGAGCCATCTCTCCAGACCCAAGTTATATATTCTTTAGCATTTACATCAAGGTCTTGACACTTGCTTGACCACCTTCCCAGTAAAATTAGTTCCCCTTCTCAGTGTAACATTGACAGTTCATAATCTCTTGTTTTAAGTCTTCACAATGGGATATTTTTAACTACACATTCTCTTGATCATCAGTCCTTGAAGTCCTGAGAGATAAAGATGGTTGATCTTTACCAACAAGTTTTGGCATTAAAAAATATCAATCCATTGCTGTTAGTATATGACTGAATATTAGACCATGCCATGAGGTCTTCCCCAGCCTGGCCCAGCACTGGGGTCTCACTCCAAGATGAATGATCCCGTTGAAAACATGTCGCCCTCGTTCCTCTGTGCCTCATTTTCAGTTTTGATCCTCACCACTTCCAATTGAAGATGGAAAACAGAAGTTCTAAAGAGTGGAGGAAGAAGGATCTGCACATTCAAAACAACGAAGAGGGGAAGTTGTCCAATTTGGTTCTAAATATATGCCTGTGCCCTTCTCCTCGTTGTCCTGTGAAAATATGCTGACCCGCCTCCTTGCCTGGAACAGGGCTATTCAGCAGGGTACCTTTGCCAGAGTCATCCATTCAAACATTTTCAGAGGGCTGGGGAAGAAAATCACTCGCAACACCAAGTACCCATCTAGTGGCCCGGCTTTATGCCATGTCTAAGTTCAGGAAGATTTTATGTTAGGATTATGTTCCTTCATCCCTCGTGGGCCTGTGGCTTTGTTCCATTGTTGAGAGACTCTTAAGGTTACGGTCCCTCTACATTGATTGCTGAACCTTGGGGCTGGTCCTTGAAATACTTCATAAAGCCCAAGAAGCAGCTCAGAGAGCTAAAAATCAGGGAAACTTCTCCATCCTTCAGTTTTCAGAATAGACCTCAGGCACATTCGGAATCTTAATAGATGCCAAGTGAAAAGAGAAAGTGAGAAACACCCATGGGAGACCTAATTCTATAGATGGTATGAGCCTTTTAGGTAAATACATGCCCAAGAAGTCTGAATGAATGCCAAGTTCGTATATCACTGAAAGAAAGGGATGACAAAGACTCCCTCAAAGGAGGAGATGGAAATGACCCTCTTTCAGTTCCTCTTTCATGCCTGTGTTCTCTTTAAGAGTGACTGCTTTTCAGCCGGGCGTGGTGGCGCATGCCTTTAATCCCAGCACTTGGGAGGCAGAGGCAGAGGCAGGCGGATCTCTGTGAGTTCAAGGCCAGCCTGGTCTACATAGTCAGTTCCAGGACAGCTGGGGCTACAGGGAGACCCTGTCTCAAAAAGACCAAAAAAAAAAGAGTGACTGCTTTTCTAGGCTCTGGCTTCCTGCCTTAGGAGAACTGAGGTTAGCCCTTTAGAAGGAGATGTAGGGGAGCCTGAAGGTTGCTCTTCGATTATACTCAGGTTGAAAGCCAAAGTTCCCTGTGTCTGAGGACCACACAGCTATGAGGTCTTGTGCCCAAATCAGACTTCACCAGTTGATGACCAAGTGACCACAGGCATTACTTCACCTCCAAGAGTCGTAACTTCTTTAAAATATCTATTTCAATGACTTGCTGTGGGGATTTGATGAGTTCATACATGCAGAATGCCTGGCAAATAGGGAGTTCTCCATAATTGCTGAGGGAGATGGCAGCAGACTATGCTGGGTTTCCTTGTCTTCATCCCACACTCCTGAACCTCCCCCTTTGAAGCTTTCTTGTGTCTTTCTTGTATATGTCCTGCTTTCTGTCTGTCCCCCTCGTGGACTCTGAGTCTCATGAATGGGTCACAGACCACATTCATCCCAAAGGCCAAGAATCATTGCAAGATTGAAGACAGTCTCCTTTATTTGCATTTTAACCACTACCACCTCCGTTTCTCTTCTCTGAGGTTTTTGCCGATTTCCATGTTCATCTCACCACCCTGCTGCTATTGCCATCTCCAAATAACCTTTCTATTTTGTTCAATATCTCTCTTGGACCCAAAGCCCAGCCCACAGCTCTGCTCTGTGATCCAGGAGTCTGAGGGGGAAATAAGCCAGGCTGAATTACGCCTTGAAATCCTTATGAAATAAAGCACTGGATGCCTCATCACTTATTATTGCTTGTGGTAGGTTTAAAGACTTCTAGAATTTGTGGTTGGGGGTTCTGAATTGAATGGTATCAAACAGCAAAGGTCCAATTTTTTATTTTACTTATTATTTTTATTTTGTGTATGAGTGTAACACCGACATGTATGTAAGTGTGCCCATGTCATGCAATGCCCATGGAGGTCAGAAGAGAGCATCAGATCCCCTGAAACTGGAGTTACAGATGGTTGTTAGTCATTATGTGCGTTCTGGGAACCAAACCTGGGACCTCTGCAAGAGCAGCCAGTGCTCTTAACTACTAAGCCAGCTCTCCAGCCCATGGTCTAATTATTTTAAGTCTGTGGTCTCAACAACACGTTGGCATCAAGGTAGTAAGTGTGTAAACTTGATGACCTTGAGCATTCACTTGCTAACTATCTAGGAACACTCTTATTCCTGAGGTCGGCTCCACTGTGAAAGGTGAAATTACTGCCAACTGCAATTGAAGCTCAGGGAGTATAAAATACTTGCGCAGAAACCCAGTTCTTAGCAGCAGAGCTGGGATTGGAACAGAGAGGTGTCTGACTCTGAATTCACACACTTAAATTCCATGGTGTCATTTTTCTTTTCTCTGCTAAGGGTAAGAAAGCAAATGTAGACCCCCAAACTGGCCTTAACCACACACACCTCCTTCCTTGCTGATTTGGTCAAATCAAGTGCGGAGGTGAGATCTCTGTCTCTTTCCAATCCTAAACTGGAAGAAGCTTAAACTCTTTGGAGAGAGAGAGAGAGAGAGAGAGAGAGAGAGAGAGAGAGAGAGAGAGAAGAGGGGAGGGGAGGGGAGGGATTGATTTTTAAGGGTATGATGTATGATACCAGATAGATAGGCCAGGCTCAAGGATATAGACCCACCACCAGGAGAGGAGAGGAGAGGAGAGGAGAGGAGAGACAAAACCTACATTTACACATATCAACAGAGGCAAACAGTGAATGAAGGGTTTAAGGCTTAGAGACCACTGGGTCTTTCCTCTTCAGGCCGACACATGGATGTGGGAAAGAAGAAGGGCTGGGGCTCAGGTGGGAGCTTTGGGGAAGCTTAGACACTCAGAGAGGAGGCTACGATGGGAGACAAGGAACATCTGAAGTGGGAGAATGGGCAGACATACCATTCAGTTCTACAAATGTGAGGGTCAAATGTTAACCATCTCTACTTCTACTTAGAGGTGAATATGAAACTCAGTGAAATTCTTGCCCCACACAGCTACCGTGCTCTGGGCATGAGCTAAGATACATTTGAAAGAAGGGGCTGGAGAGATGACTCAATGGTTAAGAGCACTGACTGCTCTTACGAAGGACCCTGGTTTGAATCTTAGCACCCATATGGCTGATAACAACTGTCCATAACTCCAGTTCCAGGGGATATAACGCACTCTTCTCATCTCCACAGGCATTGCACAACATACATGCAGTCAATATACTCATACACATAAAATGATAAATAAAAAAATTTAAAACAGAAAGAAAACAAGTGGTCAGGTGGGCCCTTTCTTAATAATTAGAAACTTCGAGTTCTGAAATCAGATTTCCACAAGGCAATATTTGTAGAATATATGAAAAAGTCCCTTTCTTCCTAAGTTGCTTTTGGTCATGGTGTTGCCCCTTCAAGTCAGGGTATTTTCAAATTAACCCAGTTTGGGCCAGTGAAATGCCTTAATGGATAAAGATGCTTACCAACAAGCCTGACAAATTGAGTTCAATTCCCAGAACCCACATCGTAGAAGGAAAGAACTGACTTCTTCACATTGTCCTATAATCTCTATACATGTGTTCCTCCACAATAAATAAAGAGGTGATAGGTCAGTAGGTAGATAGATAAATGATGGTAGATAGATAGATGATAGATAGATGATAGATAGATGATAGATAGATAGATAGATAGATGATAGATAGTAGATTGATAGATGATAGATTGATTGATAGATAGATGATAGATAGATTATAGATAGATAGATAGATAGATAGATAGATAGATATGTAGATAGAAAAGCTCGGCATGGTGGTGCATGCCTTTAATCCCAGCACTCAGGAGGCCTATGAATGCTATGAATTCAAGGTCAACTTGGCCTACATAGTGAGTTCCAGGCCAGTCAGGGCTACATCATGAGATCCTGTCTCAAAAAATAACAATAAAATATAATTAAATAAATGGTTTTTTTAATGTCACTGTTCTGGCTGCTTGACTGGGATTTTTGCCTGAGTTTGACTCTCAACTCAAAAATCCACTAGTGTATAGATGATAAAACTGAAGCACTAAGAACTTAACAACTTGCCAAGGTCACCGTGGGTGATCCCAAGGCCTTCCCTGAGTATTGACCTGCAGAGGTCCCATGGTTGCCCTACTGGCTGCCTTCCAGGTCTCTCCTACCATGACAGAGGACAGGTAGAGATACAGGAGACCAGATGATGCCAGTGCAACACCCACTCAGTGTGTGTGACCAGCTGCCACCACAGAACTCCCTTTGCGTGTTTTGTGGTGTTGGTATTACTTTGACAGCAGATAAGGACAGGGTACGCAACACTGTCCCCATATGCCCTGGAAGGGCCTAGCCTCCAGGAAGGGGGTCCACCAGCTAGCAGCACAGACTCCTTACTCCTCAAGGGAGAGTCTCCCACACTGGGGGTGCACACACAGATATACATACACATATGCAAATATGTACATTCGTGTATGTCCACAAACACACATGCACATGTTTACATATACAAATGCTGTGATGGTTATTTGCAGTTGTGGACTGGATTTAGAATAACCTAAGAGACACACTTCTGGGTGTTTATGAGAGAATTTTCAAGGGGTCTAGCTGAGGAGGGAAGACCCACCCTGCATGTGGAAGGCACCATTCCCTGGGTTGGGGTCTTGGGACTGAATAAAGAATGAGAAAGGAAGAAGTCAGCTGAGCACCAGAATTAATCTCTCTCTGCTTCCTGATGGTGAAAACAATATGACAAGCTGCTTCACCTTCCTGCTGCCACAGCTACTGATGGACCTTTTCTCCCATGATGGTGAACATTTAAACCATGAGCCATAATAACCCTTCCTTGGATTGCTTTTGTCAGATATTTTGTTACAGCAACTAGAAGTAACTAATACTTTGCAACACATGAACACATATATATGCACCCAAATACATATATACGCAAAATACTCACATGAAAGTATAAGTACACACATGCACTCTTATACCCAAACATGTATACAGCATGCATACCCAGACACACAGTGATTGCTCTGAGCAATAAAATGAAGGCAGAGGGAGCAAAGAAAGCTTGAAGAGGGGAGGAGGGAGAAGCTGTTCAAAGGACTGTAACATGGGCGTCTTCTGTGCCAGGAAACGTGCTGTTCGCCATGGTTCTAGTTTGCTTTCTGTCGCTATGATAACCACCATGACCAAAAGCAACTTGAGAAAAAAAGGACTTTTTTCACCTCACACTTCCAGGGAAGTCAGGGCAAGAGATCAACAGGACCTGAAGCAGAAGCCATGGAAGAACCCTCCTTACTGGCTTCTTCCTCTGGCTTGTGCCCACCCAGCTTTTCTTATACAACCCAGGAGCACCTGCCCACCTTGACCTTCCTGTATCAGTGAACAACCAAGAAAATGCCCCACAGATAAGCTCACAGGTCAATCTGATTGAGGCAATCCCCCAGTTGAGATTCCCTCCCAACTCGGCTATGTCAGGTAGACAGCTGTCAAGTGGGAGAGCCGTGCTGAGACCTTTGAAATAGATACCTCTCCCTTCTACTCTTTACGTGGGGAAGCAGAGTCTGAGAGAGCTGCTTCAAATCAAGAATACTATTTCAGGGCCAGGGACATGGCTCAGGGTAATGGTACTTACAGCCAAGTCTGGTGACCTGAGTTTGATCCCTGGGACCCACAAGTTGTTCTCTGATCTCCTCACGCATGCTTGCAAGCATGTGCCTGCACACCACACACACACACACACACACACACACACACACACACGATGAATATAATAAAAAACTAAAAAGAATACTACTTCAGACAGCTGTCCAGCACAACCTACCTCCTCCTAAAGCCAGGTGTAGGAATTATCTGCTGGGATCTTGCTGTGGTGAGAGCCCGGACCATTATGGGACTGGTCATGCCTGAAGCTCCCACTGTGACTTGGGCCCCCAAGAAATTACTGCTTCCATGAATGAGGAGGACCCAAGGGGTTGTGGGAGTCAGAGTTATCTGCTGGGATCTTGCTGTGGTGAGAGCCCGGACCATCATGGGACTGGTCATGCCTGAAGCCCCCACTGTGACTGGGGCCCCAGGAAATTACTGCTTCCATGAATGAGGAGGACCCAAGGGGTTGTGGGAGTCAGAGAAACCCATGTGGACAGGACCACATGTGGATCAAGATTCTGGTTCTCTCCTGATATTTGGAACTGAAGGAGCCCTCCTGTAACTGAAGAAAACACAATATGGTCATGGAACTTGTCCAGGTACTGGAATTCATATTAATAAGTAGGAAGTCTCATGAATGATGGGAAGAAAAAGAGATCAGTAACCCTACTATCCCTCCAGCTGCTGAAGTGGATCCTATAGGCTTCAGACGAGCTCCCTGTCTCTCCTATGGGGCTTTCCAAAGACAATCTGCCTCCTTTTCACCTCCAAAAACCCACAAAAGCCAGCCTCTCTCCTAGCTGGACTGCTCACAAATTCTCAGTGTACTGGAGAAGGAGAGTGTGGTGGCACAGCAACATGATTTGAATACAGTACCAGCACTTGCTAGAAGGAGAAGCTTGAGTCCTGAGTTCATTTATACTTTGTCACTGAAAACACAAGGCACAGTTTGGTGAGTTATGAAGAGTTTAGATTGGGCTCACAACTCCAGAGGCGCTCACATCTGGCAACAACTTTCTTGCTGGCAGTATCCTGCAGCAGTGCAAAGCATCACCGTGTGTGTGTGTGTGTCTGTGTGTCTGTGTGTCTGTGTGTGTCTCTGTATGTGTGTCTGTGTGTGTGTGTCTGTGTCCGTGTCTGTGTCTGTGTGTCTCTGTGTGTGTGTTTGTGTCTATGTCTATGTGTGTGTGTGTGTGTGTCTGTGTCTGTTTGTGTGTTTGTGTCCATGTCTGTGTCTGTGTCTGTGTCTGCATGTCTGTGTGTCTGTGTGTGTGTCTCTGTGTGTGTCTGTGTGTGTTTATGTCTGTGCCTGTGTCTATGTGTGTGCGTCTCTGTGTGTGTCTGTGAGTGTGTCTGTGTCCATGTCTGTGTCTGTGTCTATGTGTGTGTGTGTGTCTGTGTCTGTGTCTGTGTGTCTGTGTGTGTGTATGTCTCTATGTGTGTCTCGGTGTGTGTCTGTGTGTGTGTATGTCTCTATGTGTGTCTTGGTGTGTGTCTGTGTGTGTGTATGTCTGTGTCTGTGTCTATGTGTGTGTGTGTATGTCTGTATGTGTGTGTGTGTGTCCGTGTGTGTGTGTCTGTGTCTGTGTCTATGTGTTTCTGTGTCTGTGTGTCTGTGTCTGTGTCTTTGGCCTTACTCAATCATCTTGTCCAATTTTAGTTACACCCCAAGGCCTACCTCTAAACATCATAGTTGGATTAAGTGCCCATAGTCTTAACACCTCACAGTTGGGGGAAGATATTAAATTTAAATTCACAAAGCTTGTGGGGTACCCACAAACCTTATCCAAACCACTGAAAAGCACTTTCTTCATCTACCAAAGTCGCTTTTCTTTAAAATTAGCATCTTCTGAGCTGGTGTTCAAACGGTAATATGCTTGCTACAAAAGCCTGAAGACTGAGTTCAATGTCCAGGCCTGGCATCATGAAACATGCTAGCATTCAGAAGGCTGAGGCAGGAGGATCATGAGTTCTAGGCCAGCCTAAGCCTAGACAGGAACAGAATAAGACTCGAAAACTAATGTGAAAAACTCAAAAAAAGCACCTTCTCCATTGGTTCTTATAGAAGATAGGTTGGTTTCCTGGCAATGTCGTAACAACCCGGGTGATTAAAGCAACAGAAACTGCCTCTCTCAGTCTGGGGACAGAGCATCTCCCGGAAGTCCTGGAGAAGAACACTCCGTGGTTCTTCTGGTTTCTGGTACTTGCCGTCATTTCTTGGAGTTCCTTGGTCTGTAGTTGCATTGGAGGGTAAACGAGGTGGCACGCACGCACAGTCAAGCATATTATGCATACTCCGTTAACCTTATTTGCATCTGAATCAGAGTTTACTGTGCCCAGTTTTGAAGCATTCTGTCTCATTTACTAGTTGACATTAACCTGATCAAATCATCAATATAATTATAATTCCTCTGCTTATAGTCCACTGTGGGTCCCCATAGGATAAATTCCTGCCTTAGAATAGTCTATAAGCCCTTCCTCATCTGGCCCACCCTGGTCTCTCTATTCTCCCCACTATTCTTTCCCGACTCCTCTACAAAGCATTCAGCAACCCATAGGCAGTCTGCACACCCACACCTTCCGGTCTTGCCTGTGCCGTGCTGCTTTTCTCTCACTGCCCTTCTCTACTTCCTTCTCTACCAGGGGTGCTCCTTTCATTGTTGAAGATGCCTTTTGCATCCTGTCCTCTCTGAGGTGGTCCTGGAAACCCGAGGAAGACCTGAGGTCCATCTTTCTCATGACTCCTGCAGCACTCCAGACACTTCAAGGTGCTCCCCAAGTTCCATGGTTATTCCTCCTGCCTCTGTAGTGTCCCCCAGCCCGTGAGCACATTGAGGATGGGGGCTTAGCTGGAGCCACTCTTATCTGCAGTCCAATCCAACCAAGAACACACAGTTTCTGAAATGGACATCGGTCCTGTGCACCTGTTGAGGACTCCCTAGAGTGGAGAAAGGAGCTACCAAATGCCCGCCTTGTGTCTGTGACATGGATCAAGGCAATGAACCATCCAGGTACTGAGGTCCCCTTTACATGCCCCACTCCTCAAAAACTTTGTCAAACCCCTTATTCCCCTGAGTCTCAATGTCCTCATTTGTCATTCTGCAGTGACACACGCACCATCCAAGGCGGGACACAACGAGGAATGTTGCCTGCTTTAACCCTCCCAGCCATCCAGACACACTGGCCTTTAATTTCCATTTTACACATGAGGACACTGAACTCAGAAATATTAAGTAGTATCTTACATTGTCCGCAGTAAGTAATCAGCAGAACTTGGATCCAGAACAGGCCCCAAACCCAGAGACTTCACCTACTCCTCCATGGCTTCATTCAAACAAAGCCTTTATTGAGTACCTACTCTATGCTCAGTCCAGTACTAGGGGATGCAGACCTAACTAAAACTACATGAGGACACTGAACTCAGAAATATTAAGTAGTATCTTACATTGTCCACAGTAAGTAATCAGCAGAACTTGGATCCAGAACAGGCCCCAAACCCAGAGACTTCACCTACTCCTCCATGGCTTCATTCAAAGAAAGCCTTTATTGAGTACCTACTCTATGCTCAGTCCAGTACTAGGGGATGCAGACCTAACTAAAACAAGTGAATGTTTACACATTAGTGACAGCAACATTTCTGTTCACTCAAGCCATCCCTCCAACACTGGTGGCACAGTGCTAGAGGGGCACCAGGATGTCGGCGGTCCCATAGTTCATAAAACACACAGCAGCTTCACAGAAGTGCAGCAGCATGAAGCCCCACCCATTGGTGGAGTCTGCCTGTAGAAAGGCCACTTCCCGCTTGCTCAGGCAGGACAGGTTGAAGTTCTCTGGCACTTGTAGCCACTTCTGGGCTACAACAGAAAGCAGAGAGACAACCTGGAAATTGCAGGTTGCAAATCTCCCCGCTCCCCTCCACCTGGTGCCCCATCCCTGGTCCTGTGCTCAGCCAAGCACAGGAGCAATCACTCAAGTTTATGAGGTACTGCATGCAGGTTGCAGACCTGCTGTCATCCGTAATGGGTTGTTGTTTTTATTTTCCATTTATGGGGAGTCTGAGTTACTACCTGTGGTCACCACAGCCATCAAACTGCTCCAGGGGCTGAGATTTACATATGGGCCATGTGACCTGCAACAAGCTTAGGGGAGGAAAAAAAGGACATTTACAGTCTAATTAGAGCTGATGATTGGTGGGCAGAGACAGCAGAGATCAGCCTCATCTGCCCCCAAAAGCCTGGGAAGCCTTCACCTGCAATGCACTGTTACAGCCCAGGGCATGCAGGACATAAAGACCAGTGGGCACCCATTCCCACCCCAATGTGGCTGAGGAGATCTCAGAAGCAGAAGGGGAGGAAGCAGGGTAAAAGGTGCTCTACTCCTCTCATCGCTGTATCAAATTAATGTAGTAATTACGTCTATTACCTGAACAAAGGTCCCCGACAACCAGTTAATAAGCTGCGGTAGCATCCGCAGCTTTCCTCCCAAGATCTCAAAACACTTTATAAATAATTAAATGCTATTATTTGGTGATTTGTGTAACCAAAGAATCTCATAACCTCCACTTTTTTTCCCCTTCCACTTTACCAGGAATGCAGCTAAGCCTAGTGTTCTCCAGTGAAGAGACTGAGGAACAGAGAGAGGCCAGGTGAGTTGGTTTAGATTATGTGATGCCTCACACAGTTCTTGGTCCCCTCTCCCCACTGTTTCTCTGTAAGATGAAGGACTGCCTCCCCCACAACCCCACCCATTCTCAGACATGGTTATATACTCAAATATCCCCTACTGAAAAGATCCTGGTTCCCACTGGGACAGTTGCAGGGATCCCTAAGACCAATCAACTACCTCCCTTCCTACCCCTGACCCAGGCCCCCTGCTTCTTTTTGCCTTCTCCACCCAGAACACGATCACAAAGTGTACATCTTCATGTGGCTTCATGTGGCTTAGTAGAGCAATAGGTTTTGATTCTTACAAGAAAAGTGCATGCTTCTACCAAGTGTCCAAAGCTGGTTTCCTCTGTGTTTGCCATTCAGTTGCTGCCTCCCCAAAAGCTATCATTTTCTACTTCCTGTGACTAATGTGCACTGGAAGCTAAATTCACATGTGGCAGGATGCTACATCCAAACAGTCACTTTGCCATCGACTCCTGACAGGGCCTAGAGCCTATGCCAGGATCTACTCAGGCCAGGAGCTGTGGGAGTCCAGAGCACTGCGATACACATGCTCAGGGAGGGTGCTCCATCATTACGGCTCCCACGGTGGGCCTTAAGCTGAGTCCGCCAGGATACAGGCATTGCAGAGCAACGTGTTTGCCTAATGACATGGATGACATGGGTGACTGAGACAGTCCACACCCTTGGGAAACACCCAGACTAGAGAAGCCACTGAGTGCAGGTCCCAGAAAGCCAGGCCCTCTCCCCCATCAGCCGAGTTTCTTGTCTCTGAATCTTCCCTGTAATTTCTGAACAGTCTAAGTGATGCTATGTGGTGGATATAGTTATTCCCACTTCACAGGTGTGGACACTTATATTAGAGATTTATGCAAGATGATATAAACAGAGGGTGCTTAATGATAAAGGAACTCGGCTCCTTGGGCCTCAAGTTCCATGTTCTTTCCCCAGCTAATCCACTATCCAAATAAAGAATAGATTTGACTCCTGACTAGTTTGATCTCCCAAATCCACTCTGTACCAGCACTTTGGAGGATCAGTGCTTTATCTGTAGTGTACAGAGCCAAAAGAAAAATTGGCAGCTATCCAGTTATTTTAGGTATTTAAATCAGAATATTTGGGGATGAAGGAGAATTTTACTCCCATAATTATTATAATCGCCAACGCAAATAAAATTAACTAGATCATGCAAGGTTTCCTCACTGCCCACAGGACGTTTATCTACACTTCAGTGAAATTATAGCAGGTCCCAGCCCATCATCTTGACAACATGAATGAAGCAACCACGTCTTGTCTATGATCTGAGCCTCATTTTCATTCATCAGCTATTCACTGGGTACCAACGAAGTGTCACACCCAGTGCTGGAGGTCAGGATGACATGGATGACTGAGACAGTCCACACCCTTGGGAAACACCCAGGTTAGAGAAGCCACTGAGTGCAGGTCCCAGAAGGATGGTGCCAGGACGGGTGAAGGAAGACTAGGAAATCAGGCAAACCCAGTGCAGACCAGTCACAACTGTAATGGGACAATGACTAGCTACTGACTTGGGGGCCACTGAGCAGAGTAAAAGGAACAACAAAGGTTTGGATTTTACCTTCCCTTCTTCATCAGGGTCTAGGTGACCACCACTCAAATCTCCCTAGGATGGTGTGTTGGATAGCTTTAGTGCCAACTTGACACACCTGGGTTGAAGGAACCTCAACTGGGGAATTTCCTCCATTGGACTGACCTGAGGCCATGTCTGTGGGGCATTTTCTTGATTGTTGAGTGGTGTGGGAGGGCCCAGCCCACTGTGGGTGGTGCCACCCCTGGGCAGGTGGGTCTGTATTCCGTAGGAAAGTTAAGTTGAACATGGGCCAGGGGACCAGACCAGTGGGAAGCATTCCTCCCTGGCCTGTGTTTTAGCTCCTGCCTCCAGGTTCCTGCCCTGAGCTCCTACCTTGGACTCCCTCAGTGATGAACTGTGACTCAGGAGATGTAAGCGAAATAAACCCTTTCCTCCTCACATTGGTATTGGTCAGAGTATTTTGTCAGGGCAATTGAAAGCAAACTAGAACAGAAGACTAGCTAGCTTAATCAGTTTAGGCTGCTATAACAAATTATCCCAGACTGGGTGACTTAAGCAGGCACATTTACTAAAGGCTGAGAAGTCCAACATCAAGGCATCAGACCTGGTGTCTGGTGAGGTAGTCTTGGTTACCAGACATCATCTACTAGTTGTATTCTTTCATGATGCTCCACCCTCATGATCTAATCATCCCCCAAAGACCCCATCTTGACATACCATCCAGTGAGGGCTAGGATGCCAACATATGAGACACACATGAACTTTCAGCCCCTTCAAGTCTCCAATGGAATGAGGGCTCATCATGATGCTGACTTTAAAGTGCCTGTCATTTTGGCCTCTCTACCTTTGCTCTCTACCATAGTAGGTGACTGTGGGCTCTTATTTGTTTTAAGGCAGGGTCTCCCTCCATCTCAGTCTGACCTAGAACTTACTATAGAACCCAAGCTCTGTATCCTCCTGCCTCAGCCTCCCAATTGCTGAAATTATAGGCTCAAGCTACCAAACCTGCTCTACCCGGAGTCTTGAGGGCCCAGGTATAGATTATTAGGGGGTTTGTTCAGCCCAGGCATCTGGGAGGTGGCCTATAACGTGCAATAAGGAGGGTATTGAGTTTGTTTCTCATCTGTGGAAATCTGAGTCTAAGAGGCTGACAACAGTATTTGATGCCTACATCCAAGAATCTAGTATATTGTGGGCCACTACTTGTCTGTTAGCCTGGAAGGTACCTCAAATCTCATGCAGATTAGAATCTTTGCAACCACCTCCAAAGAACCATCTATACAATGGAATCTTGGTCTTTAAAAAGGAAAGGAAGCCTACCTACCCTTCAGAGCAACATAGGTAAGCCTGGTACACTGCACCAGGTGAAATAAGGCAGTCACAGAAGAGATGTGCCTGATTCCACTTATATGATATATTTAAAATAGTCAAACTTACAGAAGCAGGGAGTTACCAGAGGCTGAGGGTGAGCAGGGGCTTGGAGGTCTGGGGAACAGGATTAAAGGTTTCAGTTATGCTAAATAACTGAGCCAGCTCTAGAGATTTAGGGTACACTTAAAATTTTGACAGGGTCTCCCTGTAGCCCCAGTTGGCCTGGAACTCTCTATGTAGACCAGGCTGGCCTCAATCTCACAGAGATCTTCTTGCCTCTGTCTCCAGAGTGCTAAGGTTAAAGGCATGTGCCACCACACCCAGCATGCACTTAAAACTTTCAAAGAAAAAAAAGAATCTCATTTTAATTGTGGGAGAGCAGGACACAAGGAACTTTTGAAGGTGTCAGATTGTATGCATTCCCTGGATTGGGGATATGGGATCAGAGGTTCAGTACTCTGTCCAAACTCATCAAATTCTACACCTTAAATCTGCATATTTTTAATATCAATTATAGCTCTATAAGATGTTTAAAAAAAGAAAAAAGGAAAGGTAAAAGAAACCACATCAGTTCCTAGAAAGTCTTGGACATAGGAATCCCGCCTCATCCTTATGCCAAAGTCCATAAAAATCTCCCTTTCATGCGGCTGGCTTTGTGGACAAGGCCGCATTCCTGCCTCAGTTGGCAACTCTATAGAGCAGATCTCAGGCACTTGGGCTTATTGGCTCTGACACACGGGCCATGCTCCCGGGCTGGGGGTTTTTGTTTTGTTTTGTTCCTAATATATATAGTTTTATAGGATTTCTTTTATGTTAGGCTGACTCTTTGATCTCCCCAGGAAACTCTCCCCCGCCCCTGGGTTTTCTTTTAATCTACAAAAATCACTGACCACAGCTGCAGACTGGGAAAGATTCTGCAAAAAGACAAACAGAGCCCAGGGAGCAAGACAGCAGCGTGTGGACCAAGTGAGAGATAACCGACTGCAGTGACTTTGCAGCCCTGCAGCGAGTGACTAGCCGTCTGCAGGCATCGCAGACCGTGTGTTCCAGAACACAGGACTGACAAACGGGAAGGGCGCGCCAGCTCTGCTCCAAGCTTTCCTCAGATGTTAGCCTCTTGAAGCCTTGCAGCAGCCTGGCCTACTGAAGACCTGATCTGTTTTTAGCCACTGAAGGAATGGAGACTCCGGATCCTCTTAAGCTGGGTTCCTCCAACTTTGGACTCGGAGACCAAAGTTCCTTTCACTCTTATGTAATTTCAAATTTAAAGAGTCATAGCCACAGCATAAGGAACTTCTATACATGATTTATCCAGACTCAGAATTGTCACATTTTGTCCCAGCTGCTTGACTTTATTATTCTGCTCCCTTCGTCCCTGTTGCTTGTTTGTAAAGAAATAATGAGAAGAGGGCTGGAGAGATGGCTCAGCAGTTAAGAGCACTGACTGCTCTTGCAGAGGGCCTGGGTTCAATTCCCAGCACCCACATGGCAGCCAACAACCATCCTTAACTCTAGTTCCAGGGGATTCAACGCCTTCTCCAACGCACAGCATGGGTACACTTAAACACATGCAGGCAGTGCACTCGTACACATAAAATAAAAATAATAAAATATTTTTAAAATGAAATATTGAGAAAATAATTTAGAGCTATCATATACCTTTACCATTAAATATTTCCCTGTTTATAACCTAGAAAGAAGGGCATTCTTTAACATAGTCATGATGTATTTAACAAAAATCGGTATATTTAACATTGTTACAAAACCACACCCCCTACAAAGCACATATTCAAATTTTGTCAATTGCTCCAATAAAGTCTTTTATAAGTGTTTGTTCTTCTGGGTTCAAGAGCCCATCTAGAGCCATGCATTCTATTTAATAATCTTGTTTCTTTGAACTTCTTTAAGCTAAAGCCTATTTTTAGCCTTTCTTGACTTTGACCCATTTGAAAACTATAGGCCAGGAATTTTGTATAATGTTCATCAAGTTTGATTTGTCAGAGACATAAAAACTCTTGAAAGCACATTGCCAGGAAGAGATGATGGGGTGTCGAGGAGTGGAGCCATAAAGAGAAGGCAGCCAGCAAGTATGTTCCACCACGGAGAAATCCACAGAGAGAGGATTGGGCTCTGTCCCTCAGGGTTGGTCACCTCTGAGTTATCTCAGTTGGGGAAGAGTGGAAAGAGAACTTAGCCCCTAGTCATCTCTTTAGCCCCTAGTCAGCTTCAACATTCTGTCATAGGAGCTGAAACTACGGGAGTCCCTGCAGTCACTGACACACACATGCTGTACAAAAATAGTGAAAGGATCTGGGGCATAAGGTTGGGGCACTGACGCTATTAACCACAAAGAGTTTGACATACTTAGTATCACATAGCTCTTAACTATAAGAGCTGGAAAGCAAGCTCCAACGCCACTATCCATGGTACATCACATTCCTGAAGAACCCAAGTCAACCAGAAGCCTGGATAGGGGAGCTTGTTTGATGACTGTCTAACAGAAGGCCTGTTGAATGGCCTCAAGACTAACTACAAATCCTATATGACTGGGCATTCAGCATGACTGATGTCCCACGGAGAAGTGAGTGCCCCCTGAGGTTTCAGAGATAAGTTAAGGAGTAAGGAAGTCAAAACTAGAAACAGCTGGATTTGGATTTCCTGGAAAGTCTGGGCCAGAGGCCAAGACAGAATCCAGAGGACAAAGATGAGTGGCCAAGTCAAGGGACCAATGAGCCCCTGGTGAGCAGCCCAGGGATCAGAGTCCAAACAGCCAGACAAAGAGAGATCAAGAGCTTGAGGGTAGGAGACCTAGATCTCTAGAGGCTCATAAGAACTGTTTATCTGATGGTTCCTGTTTACTGAGTACCTAGTGTGTATCAGATACTATCTAGGGCTGAGGAAGAGCAGTAAATACATCAAGAAAAAAAAATCCTTGTCCTGTGTGTTTATAGTATAGTCAGGGAGGGGGGAACACATAGGCAAAATGAATAAGGATATTATAAACCAGGTATGGTAGTACACACCTGTAATCCCAGTACTTAGGAGTTTGAGGCAGAAAGATCACAAGTTCAGCCTGAACTACACAGCAAGTTCCAGTCTCAAGAAAAAGGTGGGGAGTGAGTCTTATCAGTGTTGTGCAGAAATAAAGCAAGAAAGGGCGTCCAGGATATGGAGAGGTATGGAGGTGTTCAGTGGGAGGATTACCTCATGTGGAAAGTGTGAAGAATTTGTCCTTAATGTATTGTATTCATGTAATAAATGTTAAACTTATGGCTTTTACTATGAGAAGGGGACAAAAATCTTAAATGATCCTAAAATTAGTTCATTAACTTTTAGAGGTGCTTCCCAAACTTTTCTGTCAGGATTCAATGATTGGCGCTCTTGGATATTAATCTAGGTTGGTTCTAGTAGAAGACAGATTTCTAAGTGGCATGATGGACTCTGGTAAAAGTGAGCTGTCATAAAAGCTGAAGTTTTCATTATGGGTACAAAGACCAGAGAGCAGCTGAGTAGACACTGAGTTCCGCCTGAACACAGACCAACAGCTGGGACTGTGATACCAGGCTCTAACAGTTCTGCAGGCGAAGTCCAGATCAGGGAGGCAGAGGAACAAGCTGAGATGTAAAACTGGCAAACAGGCTAAAGCAAGGGCTTCCTGTGGCCTCGCTAGGTGCTGTGACCACCAGCAACACCAGTAACTCCAAGTTCTATCCAGAGTCAACTGCTGCCCAGGTCAGCAAAGACATCAGGGGAAGCAGGACTGAGTCTACAGCTGCCATTGTTAGCCCAGTTTCTGAATTCTCTTGGCTACATTCTGCACCCGGCATCATCCAGTGCTCTCAACCTTTGCACAGTGGCTGAGTCTAGACTCCACCCTCTTCCTCCCCAGCATGGATCTACTCCTCCTAACCAACCCCATTAAAATCTTGGGGATAGCTCCAATGGTATCTACAGCATGCCACATTTGTCTCCGGCTGAGTCTAGACTCCACCCTCTCCTCCCCAGCATGGATCTACTCCTCCTAACCAACCCCACTAAAATCTTGGGGATAGCTCCAATGGTATCTACAGCATGCCACATTTGTCTCTGATGCTCGCATTGGCTTTTCCCTCTGCTACCCCTTCTGTACCCAACAATCTCCTGGATGACTTCTAAATGAATGCCTACTAAGTGACAGACGCCATACTCCTATAGTCTTCAGGGCCTCTCTGCAAAGGCTGTAGACAGTCCATTTTACTGAAGCAGCACCCAGAGCTCCAGGGAACTAAATGGAATAAAGAAGGAAACATGTGTCCAGGATTTGAACTCAGGCCCAACAGGCCCTGTTCCTTCCGTAAGTCCTTGCAACCTCCATTCATGTTTCTCATCGGTAAAATGGATTCAGTAATCTATACTTCAAAGGGTTGCTGTGAGATTTCAGTGAGAATCTATAAAACCCCCAGGACAGGACCTGGTACTTTCATCAAATGCTAACTCTTAGTGGTAAGAGAAATAGTATTGTCCTTTGGCCGTCTACAGAAATCCTGATTATTGCTTTGAGAAGAAACAGGGAAGGAAAGGCAATCGACACCCTTGAAAACATCCTCGGTTCCTCCTCCCGCTCCTGAGGGAGAGTCACCCCAGTTCCTGAGCCCTCCTAACTCTAACCAGTCAACTACTCCTTTGGTGAGAATCAGGGCCACACACAAGCAGGCAGCATTTGTTCATGTATTGAAGTCGGCCTGCATGCCCCTGCTATTAAACTCCCTGTGGGTGAGCGAGGTTAACGGTGGGACCTCATGTGATAAGTCGTTAATCTCCACGTGTAATGCAAGAGCCATACAACTTTCTTCAGCCCTAATCTCCCATGAGTTACAGCCTCTTCTGTGATTCATAAAACAAATCAATCACACCTTCCAAGCGCTCTATTTATTACTGCTTTTTAAATGCTCGGAGAGGGAGAACATGCTGGACGTTTTTCAATCCCTCCTCCAGCTGTAGAGAAATGGATTCTGTGCCCCAGTTCAGGTCACAGACCAAGATTCATTGGATCATGGGCCTTGCAAGGAGCTGGAGAGTTTGTGTCCGTAATATCTGGAAGGTTCCTCACTACTGCTCAGACTGGAGATGGGTGGCAGGCCTGGTCATCATAGACTTAGATCTAAAAGGTTCATCCTCCAGAGTTCTAGGAGGTGCCATCTGAAACTGCCCTTCCCTGTCCACCCCCTAAGGGTACCCTGGACCCGGTGCCTTTCACCACCATCCCTGTTTCCATCTGCTTCCTTTTCAGCACCACTCGATGCATGATGGAAAATCCTGTCTCAGTATTTGTTGGGGTACAACAATGTATTGTGTGAGAGTTGTCTCCATTTTAGTTTGGGGTTCTTTCCAGCTGAACTCAGTTTTGAGTGTGTGTGTGTGTGTGTGTGTGTGTGTGTGTGTGTGTATACATGTAAGACAGAAGTCCCCAGTGTCCTCCATCACTCTCCACCTTAGTTTTCGAGACAGAGTCTCTCGCTCAACCTAAAGCTCTCCAATTTGTTTACATTGCCGGCCAGTGGTTCCCGGAGATCCTCCTGTCACCACCTTCACAGCACTGGGATTATCTGCTCTTTTATGTAGGTATCAGGGATCAAACACAGGCCCCCATGCTTGTGTAGCAGGCACTTAGCCACTGAGCCATCTCTCCAGACCCCAGACTTGCTCTTGATTACCACTGTCAACCCAACATGCAGTTCAGTGCCTGCTGTGTCATAGGTGTTCAGAAACTGTGCAAGTGAGAGCAAGGCCTTACTTTGCTCTCATCACAACATTGGAGAAAAAGATTAGGAAACTCATTTTAGAGAGAGGATGCAAATCTAAAGAGGCAGGTCACAGGTTCAAGGTCAAACAGTCAAGTATTGAACCAGGGTCTGTGAACACCAAAGGTCCATTGGTCGGAGCACTGAGCCACAGAACTGCTGAAGCCGGGGGTAGGGGGTGCGTATGGATACAAGGGATTGGAAGTAGCAGGGTGGACAGCAGGAGGCAAGATGGAAGGTCAACTGGCACAAAGATTTAGGCACCTTCTAGACACCCTAGAAGAGACAGAAAAGCAAATGTGGCCTGTGGAGCCTGGGAAGCTGCTGCCTGGGGCTCTGGGTTGCTGCAATGTTGTCCTGAGATGTGAAGGCTTTTCCACCCCAGCCCCTCCCTTACATGATCCTCTTCTGCTCTCTTATTGGTCCAGGCAGTAGGTGGAACACACCATGGACACTGGGAAGGGGCAAAGTTTGGGGCAAAAGTTGACAGAGGACATGAACTGGATGGGATGGAGGAGGAGCTGAGACTAGTTGAGAACAGAGATCACCAGCACGGGCTAAATCTGATTCCAAAAGCACAGATTCCAAGGTCAAAGGTCTTCCCCTCTGCAGCAGAGATTTCACTGATCATTGTGAAATGAGCCACCTGGGGTTGCTCCGGAAGGCTGTGGGCCAGGCATGATGCCCCCTTCAGAACATCAGAACGGTGCCCTGGCCTTATGCTCTTAGCTGTGCACAGACTACAAAGAAGCCCTGAGCCTGGACAGAGGGAAGCTCCACACCTGTAGGGTGTGATAGAAAAAGGGAGACAGGAAAAGAAAGAGGCTTTGTCTGAGCTATCAGGGAGAGTTCTGCAGCGGAGGGGGGAAGAATGGAACTCCAGACTGTGAGCTTCAGTGCAAAGGAGGTCTCCCAACAGTGCACAATTGGTCAGTTGCACAATTTTGACACAGGACAGAAACCCAGAGAAAGTAACTCCCAGGGGGCACTGCATCTCTCCTCAGAAGTATCATGGGAACCCCCATTCCCCCTCTATAGACCAATGCAGAAGTTGGTCAACAAGAGCCTAGGGAAACCATCTGAAAGACAAAGAAATCATTGGACAAGCCATCGCCCTTCCTCTATGTGTATGAGCACATCCTCCAAATGAGGGAAGGAGCAAGTGGGGGGTGGAGTAAGAGAGAAATGGAAGCCCAGTTAACGCAGGTGTAGACTCCAACAGGTGTCAGCATGGAGACAGCCCAGGCCAGATCACTGACCAGTCTGTTGATGTTCCTATGTCAGTCATTGTTTCAGGCACTCAGGAAATGGTGGAAATGGCAGATGTGAGGCCCTGCCTTTGCCCCGGGAAGCTGAGGGTGAGTGTAGAGAAGCACTAAAAGAAAGGACCAGAGCTGTGTTGCTTGCTTCCTGTTCTCACTGTAACAGAATACCTGAATGAAGCAAATTTAGGGAGCTGGATCTGGGCTCATAAAGGGTGCAGTCCATCATGACGGGGAAGGCATGGCTAGCTAAAGAAGGCCAGCCTTCGAGGCAGCGGCAGGAGCTTGCAATAGCTCATCATTTCCTGGGAGCAAACAAGCAGTAGAGAGATTGTCTGAAAGCATAAAACTTGGCAGGATAGGAAATGGTTACTATTTTCCAGCAGTCCCCAGCATACTATCCCCAGCAGTCCACTCCTTCCAGGTGGATCCCACCTCTCAAAGCTTTGGCAACTTTCCAAGATATGCCAGCAGATGGGCCAAGTGTTCGAACACATTCAAACACGGGTGCCTGTGGGGGACATCTCATATTCAGGCCACAGCATGTGCAAACGAACACCAGAGGATTCATCCAGTCCGGGGAGTCCAAGGGACCTTTCTGATGATGTAGACTCAAAGAGAACAACTGAAGGTTGCCTAGAATTGCCTAGAATAGCAAGGGTTCAGGACCTAGGGGTGGAAGTCTTACTAATGGAGAACAGAGTTAGAGAGATCTTGAGAGAGCCCGCCATAAAGCCAAGACAAATTAGAAAGAGTCTCAAAGAAACAAAAGTAGTAATTATTACATTAAAGCACACACTCAAACTAGTTTAACAAAGTGTTGCTTTAATTATATCTACCTTAATGAACAGATAAAAACAGTTTGCAATTAGTTCTGTAATTGGTTATGTGAGAAAAGATGCTGCTTTAAGTTCTAAAGCATATGTCCTTTAGACAATTCACCAGGGGGAAATGATGCCTTGAGCCCTAAAGCACGTTGCCCTAAAAAGCTGTCACAGTCCAGCCTCCCCCAAGCACCTTTCCTGCATGGACTCTACAGAGGTAGACTTTACAACCAGTTACCCCTGGGTCAAAGACAGGAAATTAAGAATTTTGACTCCAGGGCTAGGGACATGGCTTAGCGTATAAAGCACTCCCTAGTCAAGTATGAGGACCTGAGTTCGAATCCCCAGATCTCACATAAAACTCGTGTGGCAGCACATGTCTATCATCCCAGTAGTCCCATGGCAAGATAGAAGACAGACTGGAGTGGCCCCAGAGGCTCATGGGCCGGCCAGCCTGGCAATGACATCTGTAGCAGATAAACAACAGAGACCCCTGTCTCAAACAGGGGGGAAGGTAAAGACCAACAGCTAAGGTTGTCTCCTGACATGCACATGCACACTGCAGCATGTAAACACCTACACATACACACATACACACACACACACAAAAAAAAATACACCCACATACCCCCATTATCCGTACATCATACACATACAAAAATAAAGTGTTGACTCTAGATGTGAACACCTCTCTATATCTCGTAAGAGCCAGGCAAAAATTAAGATTCCTCATCTTTTACTCATCAGCTCTGTAGCTGGGCAATTCCCTTAACCTCTCTCAAACCTTAAAAGGGTGGGAGCAGTGACAGTACCCACTTTGTGGAGTTATGAAAATTAAGCAGATCAGGGGCTAGAGAGATGGCTCAGTGGGTAAAGTGCTTGCTGTACAAGCATGAGAGCCTGAGTTCAGATTCCTGACACCCATGTTTAAAAAAAAAAAAAAGCATAGGGCTAGGCATTGGGGCACACACCTTTCATCCCAGTACTCAGGAGGCAGAGGCAGGCAGAGCTCAAGGCCAACCTGGTCTACATAGTAAGTTCCAGATCAGTCAGGGCTACATAGAAGACCCTGCCTCAAGAAAAAGCAAAAAAAGCCAGGCATAGTAGCACACACCCACAGTCCTTGCACTGAGGAAGGGACAGGAGGATCCTTGGGGCTCACTGACCAGCTAGTCTTGCTGAATCAATGAACTCCAAGTTCAGTGAGACAAGTGTCTCAAGAAATAAGGAAAGCTGTACAAGAAGACACTCAACATCAACCTCTGGCCTCCCCATGTACATGCATACATGTGAGCATGCACACACACACATCTACATACACACCTGAACATGTACGCATGTACACACACACACACACACACACACACACAAACACTAAAAAGCTGTCATTTCATCAAAGGACCTAGCAAAGGGCATGGCCTAGCAGGGCAAGCTTTCCATAAACCCTGACTGCCGTGTGGCTCCAACTACGGTATATTAATCTACTATTGCTGGAATAACAAATAGCTCTTCACTTCCAGGGAAAAAATAACACACATTTCCTACAATTCTCAGGTTAGAAGTCCAGTGTGGGTCTCGCAGGTCCCCTGGGTCTCTCGCCAAGGTGTCAGTAGGGCTGAGCTCTGTTCCAGGGGCTCCAGGAAAGAACTCATCTTGTTTTAGCTTTTTCCATTTCCAAAAGTTATCACATTCCTTGGCTCCTGGCCTCTTCCTCCTCCATCCAAGTATCCCTCTCCCCAGTCTCCCCTAGCTAACAATGTCTCTCATCACCTCTGGAAATGGTTCTCCAACGTTAAGGATATATGTGATTAGATTGGGCCTATCCAGATAATTCAAGCTAAGTTCCTCATCTCAAGGTCTGTAACCTTAATCAAACCTGCAAAGGACTTTGGGTATGTAAAATAACATGTTCACAAAATTGGGGCATGCACATCTTTAAAGGGCCAATTTTCTGCCGATGGCAATGTGTAGTTACCTACATGTAATCACATTGATTCCTTTCAGAAAAGACAAATGAAATACTAGTCGTTATAACGATATACTCTTATCTTCCTATTCTTCGTCCCACTTTCTTGGGAGTTCTTTGTCCTTCTCATTTTTGGGTGTCCCCCTTCCCCCACACATTTAAATGCTCTCATAGTCTACACTGAGGATTATTCCTATAGAACAATAGTTAACTTGAGCTTCTTGACCGATGTGATTTTTCAAATATATTTGATTAAAATTCATTCTTAGACTTTGCAGTTTTCTTTGCTTCTTCAGACATGAACTTGGGCATAGATTTCTGAAAAGCTCATTGATCTTTAGACACTGTGCCCTAAGGACTCAGTAATCAGAAAGCCCTGCCTGGATAATTATTCCTCAGAGGGGAGAGAGAGGGAGAGAGAGAGAGAGAGAGAGAGAGAGAGAGAG
>NW_008352647.1:2115229-2142395 GCF_000622305.1 Nannospalax galili
GAGGAGAGACAGAGTCTTTTAATGCTCTTTAATGTGAAAACACAAGGCCTTGCTTTCCCTTCCAGTGTTGTTCCCATGGTTCAAAATCATCCATGAGTAATTCAATTAAAAGTTATTATTTGGGGCTGTTAAGTGCTATGTTGTCATTCCCCCTGCTCAAAACAATGTTGTTTTTTAACTATGCCTATCTGCTAGACACTTGTAGCAGCCAGGGACACTTGGTCTCATACATGTTAAAATAAGTTATTTTGGGGGCCAAGTATGGTGACATACTTGGCTGTTAATCCCAGTACTCCAGAGGTAGAGGTAGGCAGATCTCTGTGAGATCAAGGCCAGCCTGGTCTACATAGCAAGTTCCAGGCCAGCTAGGGCTACAGGGAAAGTCCGTCTCAAAAAAAAAAAGGCATTATTTGTATGCAGAATGAATAGTCCCCTTTGGTCCTGCTAAGGGCCCATCCCAACACTGGGTTCTGGGAATTCTATTATGGATGAATAAGACCCTAGCCCCACCCTTAGGAATCTCCCAGTTCACCTCATGTTGTACATGAGTTTACAGAATCCACTTGCGCTTGAGGAAAGAAGAATGGTTCCCTGTCAAGACCCCACCACCACCAAGAATGTGTGGGTCTCCCCCAGATCCCTCAGTGTCTTGAAAACAACTCATTTCTTCATTTGGCTTCTCTCCCATTTTTCGTACAATTTACATGCAATGAAATGCACATTTTTTAAAAAAATATTTTATTATTTTTATTTTATGAGTGTATTGCCTTCATGTATGTGAGTGCACCGTGTCGTGCAATGCCGCGGAGGTCAGAAGAGGGCTTCGGATTTCCCTGAAACTGGAGTTAAGGATGGTTCGTAGCCACCATGTGCATGCTGGGAATCAATCAAACCCAGGTCCTCTGTAAGAGCAGTCAGTGCTCTTAACTGCTGAGCCATCTCTCCAGCCCCGAAATGCACATATTTTAAGGAAACAAATCCTTTTTTAAATTTTTTAATATACTTTTATCATTTTTATTTTATGTGTATGAGTGCATTGCTTGCATGTAAGTGCACTCATGTCCTGCAGTGCCCACAGAGGTCAGAAGAAGGCATTGGATCCCCTGGAACTGGAGTTACAGACAGTTGTTAGCCGCCTTGTGAGTGCTGGGAGACAAACCCAGGTCCTCTACAAGAGCAGCCAGTGCTCTTAATTGCTGAGCCATCTCTCCAGCTTGGAAACAAATTTTTGATAGGAAGATAGAACTTTGCCATCACCCCAGAGAGTTCCCTTATGCCCTTGCCCAGTGAATCCCTGACACACACACACGCACACACCCTTCAGGAAGTTTTACCTGTTCCAGAACTTAGAGTAGCTGGAATCAAACCAAGGAAAGTTTTTGCATCTGGTTTCCTTGGCTCAAAATGATTTTCTTTTAGTGCTGTTCACATTGTGTTTATCACTAGTCTGTTTATTTGTATTGCAGAGCCGTATCCCACTGTATAAATAGAACATAGAATTTCACCCATTCTCCTGCTAATGAATGTTTTTAGCTGTTTCCAGTTTTAGACTATTGTGATTAAAACTGGTATGAATATTTTTGTAAAAGGTTTTTTTGTAGATGTATGTTTTCATTTCTCTCAGAGAAATTCCAAGAAGTAGAATTACTAGATCAGAAGCTAGATACATATTCTGTTCTTTAAGAAACTGACCAAAGGGTTTCCAAATTTCACTGTAACCCTAGACCCCATCACTTGTTTGAGATGTTCACTATCCTTCCAAAATTCAATATCACCTTCTTAAAAACACTTTATTTCTTATTTTTATTTTTATGTGTATGAGTATATTGCCTGCATGTGTGTAAGTGTGCCCATGTCATGCAATTCCTGCAGAGGTCAGAAAAGGGGGTCAGAACCCCTGGAACTGGAGTTACAGATGGTTGTTAGCTGCCATGTGGGTGCTGGGAATCAAACTTGGGTCCTCTGCAAGAGCAGCCAGTGTGCTTAACTGCTGAGCCATCTCTCCAGCCCCAGCATCACCTTTTATCATCACTGTCATTCTAAACATTCTGGAACAGCTCAGAACTCAGTTAGATTTGTGTTTTCCTCCAAAATGCTAGAAGTCAAACCAAAAAATTTATGCATGATAAGCAAATACTCTACCACTGAGCTGTCTCCTGGCCCTTGTTTTGTTCTGTTTTGTGACAGGATTTCACCAGATAGTCCACCCTGGAACTCATGATTCTCCTGCCTCAACCTTCTGGAGTGCAAAGAATTTTTCAGAAAATCTCAGAATTACACTTTAAAGTAGACATGGGCTAGTGAGGTAGTTCACTTGGTAGGGTACTTTCCTAGCGTGCACAGTGCCTGAGTTCTATCCCCAGTACCACATAAGCCAGGCTTGGTGCTGCATACCTATAACCTCAGTACTCCAGAGGTAGAGGCAGAAATATCAGGAGTTCAAGGTCATCTTCTGCTATATAGAAGTTTGAGGCCAATCTGAACTCATGAGACCCTGTCTCAAAAAAAAATTTTTTTTATAGAATGAATGTCTATTTCTGGACAACCATTTGCAAAAACAATTTTTGTGCTATTTCTTGAGATAGCACCTCACTCTTTAGCCCAAGCTGACTTCAGACTCATGAGCCTCCTGCCACCACCTCCCAAGTGCAAGGATTGTAGGCGTGCACAACCACACCTGGCACATAAGACAGTTAAGAAGCACTGGGCATGTGATGTGAAAGCACAGGTGAGCAGGGGACGATCTGGGGGAAGGACAGAAACAGCCAGAGGGGTAAAGGACACCAGAAAAGACAGTGGCAGGGAAAAGGCGTGCAGAGTATAGTGACTACAAGGGTGTACCTGTGTTTCAGTGCCGTAATGAAACCCATTACTTTGTATGCTAACCTACAAAATTAATAAAAAGAAAAAAGAATTGGAACTCACCAGATTCCCAAATAAGATTAGGCCCAGAATGCAGTACTCAAACTGCTCCCACCCGTGGGGTAAGGGGTGGAAAACGGGGCTGTGAGAGTCATCACAGGCTCCAAGGGAACCTCTTCAAGGCCTGTTTGAGGCTTGCTCCATTGGGGCTGTGGCCAGCAAAGCATGCAGGCTAACTGTAACTCTTCTCTCAGAGTAAGAACACACACTCATGATCTTCTCTCCTAGTGACTGAACTGCAGGACAGAGAGTGTGACAGCCACTTATTTTCCAGAATGGCTTGTCATTTCCATACAGCTTTGGTATCACACCAGGGCTCCAAATGGCCCCTTGAAATGAACCTGCCAAGACCTGGAATCCTGTCTAGTCACAGATGTCTCTCCTTTGCTTCCAATACAGCACCACTAGCCAGCGAACCTGGGGCTCACTAATTTAGCTTATTGATAAGTTGGCCAGTGAGCTAGAGGGATCTCCTGTCTCCACCTCCCCAGCACAGAGATTACTGACACACACAGCTGCACCTGGCTCTGTGTATGGTGTGTGTGTGTGTGTGTGTGTGTGTGTCTGTGTCTGTGTGTCTGTGTGTCTGTGTGTCTGTGTGTGTGCATATAAAACACAAATATACAGAATCACCCCTAGGAAAGCAGGTCCACCTTAAGTTATGCTAAATAGATGGGCAAAATGCCTAGTGCGTTAATGAGGCAGCAAATTTTTCCTGCCTGGAACTAGCACAGCTCTCTGCAGAACTTTCGAACCAGCCACAGTCATGTAGGTCCTGAATTCTTCAGAAAGCGTAATTTTTCCTTTTCTTCTTCATGGCTTTCTTACTAAACATGCTTTCTTTAAGGCTTTGGGCTGCCCCTAGCATCTTGTATTTCTTTACTTTTTCTCTGAAGCTTCCTTCTCCCAGCCATGTGGCTGCCAGTCAGCCACGTGTCGGACCTCCCACACAGGTTCTAAACCTGCATGGCTTCATGGCTTTCTTTCCTTCTTCCTACCATTCACCTCCTCAAGGCAGCTGCCAAGATTACCAGCTCGCCTGCCCTGAGGATTTTTTTTTTAATTTTTAATTCTTTGTAAAAGCTTCAAATAAAAATACAAACATATATGTGTATACACACATATAACACATAATAATACAAAATGGAATATATTTAGATTAGTTTTCACCTATTTCTTTAATCTAGCTACTAGAAATTTTAAACTGCCTCATGCCCTGCATTCTGTTTCCACTGTATCCTTTCGTCCAGCTCATTCTATTGTGTATGGACTGACCTCCAAGTTCAGACTAACTCAAGAGCATTATCACTGTGGAAGCAGACCAGATTGGGCTCCCACCTCACAGATCCTCACAGATCCTCTACGGTCTTTTAACACTGGACCCAAAAAGGATTAACGGGAGGTCCCTCATGGTCCCGATTCACAGGCCTGAGCTGCCTACTGCCTGTCAAAACACCAGCTGATCAAAAGAAGCTTCAGGAGCTACAGAGATGTCTCAGTGAATAAAGCAAGTACTTGCTATGCAAGCTTTAGGACCAGAGTTCAGATTCCCAATACCAACAATGGACAGGTATGGTAGTCTCCTTCAATTCCAGCCCTCAGAAAGCAGAAGCAGGGGATCCAGAGCAAGCTGGCTGGCTAGACTAGCCAAATCAGTGAGCTCTGGGTTCATCAAGAGACCCTGCCTCAGTAAATAAAGTACAGAGCAATGCAGGAAGACACCAACATCAATCTCTGGCCTCCCCGACACATGTGCACCCACACATATGAGTGCTCACACATATGTGAACGTGCATACACATCACATAGACGCATAGTATGCAGAAGAAAGAGGAAGAAGAAGAGGAAGAGGAGGGGAGGAGGAAGAGGAAGAAGAGGAAAAGGAGGGGGAGGAGGAAGAGGAAAAGGAGGGGGAGGAGGAAGAGGAAGAAGAGGTGGAAGAAAGAAGAAGGAGGAGGAGAAAAGGAGGAGGAGGAAGAGAAGGAGGAGGAGAACAGGAGGAGGAGGAGATCAGGAGGAGGAAGTGGTGGAGGAGGAGGAGGAGGAAGAAAGAAGAAGGAGGAGGAGGAGGAATTGTTGGCCTTTTTTAGCTTCTGTCAAATGGAAGCTTGGTATACTGATAGCACATTCTAACCCTTTTCAGATAAATTAAAGCTACACTAGATATTTCAATATTTACCAGTGTCTTTTAAAGCATGGATAAAATTATAGTGATAACTTTCTTTGTGCCAATTTCTGGTCTAAGTAAGGAGGAGGAGGAGGAAGACAGACGAAGAAGATGAAGAAGCAGCAGCTGAGCCTGCAGCCTCATTCTGAAATGCTGATGAGGTGGCTGGCAGCCAAAGATGCCATATCTAGTGCTGAAACTAATCACTCAGGTGCAAGCCAGGTAGGGGGATCAGCCATCCTGACTTGCCTGAGGCTGACTAAGGGAGTTCCTGAGAAGTGGGACTTTTGGTTTTTAAAACCAGACAAGCCCAGACAAACCAGGAGTTACTCACCATGTACCCAGGCATGCCCATAGGTCTGATTCCCAGGGGTCCTCCAGCAGGCTGACCCCCCCCCACCCTCACACAACAACCAAGTCCTAAGATGTTTAGAGGATGGGTAGGGCACGTATAAATCATTTAACCGCTGCAGGCCTCACCTACCACCACCTTCCCTAAGCAGATGCAAATCAAAACTTTCGAGCCATACCCACAGAGGTAGCAAGAGAAAGAGCCTGGAGCAGCCCTTGGGCTCTGACTGGGAATCAGACTCCTAGGAGCTGTCCTGCCTATGACTGATTGGCCCACCTCCCTCACTCCCTGGGGTGGGGTTGGGGTGGGGAGTCTCTGCTACTCCCTGTCCAAGCCAAAGTCCTGACTGCTTGTACTGAAACAGAGGACTTGCCTCTCAGCTATTATCAGCTAAAGGCTATGTCTCCAAAGGACAGAGGCTGGGGAAGGTACATGCGTGTGTGCATGTGTGTTATTCACACGTGTGTACACATGGAGGTCAGAGAAGAATGCCAGATGTCCTGTTCTATCACCCCCCACCTTGTTTCTTTGAGACAGGGTCTCTTGTTGAATCTGAAACTGCGCTGGTGGCTAGCAAGCCCCAGCAATCCTCCTGTCTCTCCCCGACCACTACCCCTGCGCTAGAATTATTGGCATGACCATGCCAGATTTTTACATGGGTTCTGGAGATTTGAACTCGGGTCTTCATGCTTACACAGCAAGTGCTTACTCAATGATTCATCTCTCCAGCCCCAGGAAGGTGCTTTGTGTCTCAAGTTCTGCTCCCAGTTCAGATTGACCTCACTGTACTCACCCTGTGATCGCCAATCTCACATGACCTCTCTTTAACAATAGTGTCCTCAATGCTAAGTCACTCAGGGAGGAGAGGACTTGGGGACAGAAGCCCACGTGGCTTCCTATTTCCCTATGAATCTGCAGACTAACAAGACTGATATCCAGATGAAGAGACCAAGAAGTTTCATCCATCCATTCAATATTCACCAGATATCTAGTAGGTACCAGGCCCTAAGGAAAGCTTGGAAATCACAGTAAGCAAATTTCCTGCCCTCGTGATGTTTATGGTCTGGTAGGGGAAACAAATGATGGATGCAGGATGCATCTAAAAAGAATGCGACGGGAGTGCTGGAAGGTAAAGATCTGGCTGCTGTGCAGATATATCCAGGGATCTACCCCAGCCTGGGCTATCAGGAAGTCTTCCCTGAGGAAAAACCATTTATGTTGAGATGAAGAAGAATTAACTTAGATTGAACTCTGTGCCTTAGACCTTCAGAGATGTAGACTCAGTAAGCAGCCACAGGGAGCATCTCTGGAGTAGTCTTGATTCATGCCTGTAGATACACTCAGGCCTTGGAACAAGGACTAGGCTGTCCTGGTCAAGACTGATTCTAAAACCTGGGATGGATCCAGGGGACCCAGGCATCAGGGGATAAGAGCTTAGATCAAGACTTCGGACTGTAGAACCCAGACAACCTGAGTGTGAAACTCAGGACCACTTACAGTTCCCACATCATATCCCTGAATCTCGGTTTCCTCATCTACAAATAGGAGCTACTTCATAAAGTTGTTGTGAAGGTGTTAAAAAGCTATACCTGTAGAAAGCTTAAGATGATGTCTGGCACATAGTAAGAACTAAACAAAGGTTTTTTCAGCTTTAAATCATTAGCACAACAGTAAAGAAAACCAGTGTGTGTAGGAACCTGTCTACCACTTATCAGCTATCTATGGAAACAGTTATTTAAAAGAAACAAAAACTGGCAAAATGCCATATTGTGTCAAGAAAGATACACTGGAGCAGAGCCTAGAAGGGTGGGTTGCAGAGGAAGACTGTGAAGAGAAGCAGAAAGAGTGGGAGCCACATGGCAAGCTGGCAGGGAGAGCCCATGGCAGAGAACGACCTCATGGGGTGGGTGAGGTGGTGAGGTGAGGCCAGAGGACAGGAAAGCTATGCTCAGTTGTGTCCTCCTCTAGCAGCGATGGCCAGGTTATTGACGATATCAACGTTGGCCAAGGACTTGTTAGAGTTCATAGGGGCAGAATGGAGGAGACCTAAAGAAGACAACACAGAGGCCAGGCACCAAGGCGGCTGATGTAAGGGTCCAGGGCTGCCCACAACAACTAGTACTGTTTCTTGGCAACATGATTTGACATACACTGATTCCTTGCCTGGAACTCCAAGAAACCTAATTTCTAAAACTATATCGAGTTATTCACTCAGCTTAAGAAGTCTTAAGCACCTGTTCTGGGGAAGCCCATTGCCCCAGAGAGCTCAGTGACATGACGGTCTAGTACAGGGTCCACAAACGTTGTCTGCCAAGAACAAGAAGGTACAAATTTTAGTTGCCAGCATGACACTGCTACTGTGGAGTGAAATTGCCGTACACATCTACAGTTGAATGAGGCTGTGTTTCAATAAAACTTTATTTGTTAAAAGGAAAAAAAAAAAGCAGTGGGAGTCGAAGGTACAGCACCATGGTAGAGCCTAGCGTTAGGGTTTATTCCCCTACACCACCAGTAAGAGAAAAGAAAGAAGAGGGGGAGAGAGGGAAAGAGAGAGAAGAAAGGAAAGGGAGGAGAGAAGAAAGAGGGGAGAGTGAACAATCAAGGTATTGTACAACAGCTGCCATCTTCTGAATTCAGCTGTGCCTGATTGCAAAAGACCATCACAGCTGGGCTTGTTGACAGGTGGTGTCTCTTACAGAAGGAGCAGTGGGAAAGGTCGCTGGACCCTCACCTGGGCATCCAGCCTCTCCTTCCAGTCATTTGGATGTAGTTTTACCCAAACTGTGTGTGGCCTTAGGGAGGGGCTAGAGTATGTAGACTGGGGAAGACCAGAAGAAGGGGCTCCACCTACGTGCCTATGGGTCTGCTTTGGGGGTCACCCGTGCTCTGGTCAGTAACTCTCACCCACATAAATTAGCCCAATAAACTCATTGGCTCCCCATGGGGAACTTGGGTGGAATCCAGCTTTGGCTTGTCATTGGGTCTTTAAAAGAAGGCAAGGGTAGGCATCGCCTAGTCTCCCCCAAGGCAAAACTTCTCACAACACTTTTTACATGATGTCAATTTTTCTAGTAGCCGTATTTTAAGAAACAGTGAATTTAATTTTTAAAGTATATTTTATTTAACACACTATATCTAAATAGCATTTTAATATATAAAATGAATATAAAATTGTTTAAAATGTACTTTCCATTGTTTTCTTCTAAGTCTTTGAACCTGGCGTGTGCTTCACACTTGGAGCACATCTCAACTCAGGTTAGCCATGGTTCAAGTGGTCAGGGGCTGCATGTAGCTGGGGCCACCATGCTGGACAGCATGAACTACTGGATTCTGCCTGAGGGGTGCAAAAAGAAAGTGCATAGAAAAGTCTGGCAGCAATGGCTAATACATGAATCAAATGTCCAAACCCAGTGTGGCCGTTTCCTTGGGTGATTTTGAGTCTCGTCTTAACCAATCTGGATCTCCTTCCAGCACAAAGTTATAAATGAAGAGTTGGCTTTGGCCCCTGGTTCCTTCCAGCTCTACAGTGTGGAGATTCCAGAGTCAGGATGTATAGGATGTGGCCATCAAATTGGACTTTTTTTGCTCAAAATCACCTTGGATAAGACTATCAATCGTACTAGGGAGAACAGGGTGGAGTTTCCTATGGTGATCCCCATAGTCAACTCCACCAGGGGACTTAGAGGAAGCATATCTGCTCCTGAGAGACTGGGGCGGGGGGGCGTGGATCTACAGGATGGGGAAGGGACAGGAGAACTGTCCTTCCCAGCTGCCTGGGTGAAATGTACTTATGCACACACATACATATATACATGCACAGCCAGGCACATACAAGCACACATGTATGCAAAGTACACGTGCATTCACAGGCATACACATGTACACAGGCACACATACTTATACCACACTCTCACACGTGTACAGAAATGACAACTGTGATTCCAGCCCATCTTGAGTAGTACGTGGGAACAGAAATAGACTCCACCTGAGTCAGAGGATGAGTCAGAATGTTCTAGGGAGCTTCAGAAGGGAAGAGCAGGAGGGGCTTCTGGTGGGGAAAGGAGCCAGGCCCCCAGGGGAGAAGGAATAGAGGTGGTAGTTTGGCAGGCGTGGAGCAAGAGAAACTGTCTTAAAAGGAAAAGGGCCCACTGCCCCGCCAACTGTCCCAAAGGGCAGCTGCTCCAGGATGTGCAAAGTGGAAAAGAATTAAGGAGATTCAGGATGGCAGGAAGCAGCTAAGGACTGAACCAGCGTGTGTGGAGCTATCTCTGCAAACACACAAGGTTCCCATGACTGGAAGTTTCTCATGGAAGCTCAGCCTCTGACCCTCTTGCTGTAGTAGCTGAGCCTGACAGATACTGGGTTGTATTGATAATCCATGTTCAGCTGAGAAAACTGAGGAAGAGGCCGTGTTGGGTGACCCATTTTGACCAGGATGGGTCAGGTGGTGTCAGTTCTCACATCAGGGACCCAAGGGAATTGTAGAGTACAAACCTATGTGGCCCATAGGTTTGTGTCTCATGCAGACACAAGGCTGCTGCTGGGGACCAGCTGTGCTACCATGTGAAACTCTCAGAGTTCAACAGAGCTCATTGAGGTGACTGACTGCGGCAGAACTGGGTGACAGGACTGACAGGATAAGGACGGGCTCAAGAAAGGACAGGCCAGGTAGGAGAGACCCCAGACTAGGAAGGTGAGCATCTAGAGCCAAAGCCAGGCTACTCAGGAAGGATGGGTACCAAATATCTCAATAGACACAGCGAGGCCTCCCATATCCTGTCAATTCTGGAGAAAACTGTGGGGCAGAGTGAAGACAGAGGTGGAGTGCATGGTTATGGGAATTAGGTAGTGTAGTCCTTCACAGATGGACACTACCGTTTGCTGCAGCTGGAACCAATGGTAGATATCTAAGGGACCAGATACATCTTCTGGGGCTTCTGGCTATAATTTAGGAAAATGAAAACTCCACATGGCCCAAATGTCAATGTGTGATCTATGCCCTTCCTGCTTTTCCAACTTCATCCCATCCCCCTTACTCAATCATGTCACAGCTCCATGGGCAGCCCTATCGGTTGCTTTTCCATCCTCAGAAATGACCTTACCACAGAGTTTTGGTTCTTGTTCATCATCTGCAATAAACTCCATATTCATGGTTACATGACATCTCATCCTCTTCTTAGTAAAGTAGTCCCACTTTAGAGCACTCTCCCTGATTACCTGAAGTCATCCACCCTGTATCCTCTGTCCTATCACAGTAGTGAACTGGTTAATGTGAACACCAGTTCTCAGAGGAAAATAAAAGCCCTGATTTGGAGGCCGAAGAGATGGCTCAGTGGTTAAGAGCACAGACTGCTCTTACAGAAGACCCAGTTTCAATTCCCAGCACCTACATGGTGGCTAACAACCATATGTAACTCCAGTACCAGGGACTACAACACCCTCTTCTGACCTTCACAGGCACTGCACGACACGGGTGCATTTACACAAATGCAGGCAAAGCACTCATACAATCAAATAAAAAATAATAAAATATTTTTTTAAAAGCCCTGATGTGTTGTGTTTGCCAGTTCTCGTGGTGTAAACACTCCCATGGAAGCCAATGCTAGACTCACAATATGAAGTCATGAAGAGTAATTGTGGAACTGCAGAAAGAAGCAGAGTTTCTACTGTGTCACCTCATGGTACAGAGAACCTCAAAAGCATAATTAGTAATAAAATAAACAGTGATACATTTCATTTTAATTTTGATTTTAATAGAATGGATTTAACTATAAATGTATACAGTTTAATTTTTCATAATGTTTATGTTTGGCAACAGCCTCACAAAAAAACAGAAAATTTACCAGCGGCTCCCATGAGTCAGCTCTAATTTCCTATCACCATGCTTTTCCCCTCTGTGCATCTTTAAAATCCGTAATTATTTTTCCACTCTGCTTTCTTTACACTGGCCCTTCTGAATGTGGGCTTACTGGTGGTAGAAGCTATGACTGATTTATTTTCAGCTGTATCCTTAGAGCCCTGCACACCACCTAGCCCACAACAGGAATTCAATGCATATTTGCTGGATGAATGTACCTACCCATTAAAGCATGCGTGAATAGGTGAATGAGGTCAATAAGTGTCATGGGGTTGGGCATCTCTGCTGAGAACTGAAGAGGAAACACCTTGAGGGACCCACCTTGAATCCCACAAGGCTTGCTTGGGTGCTGCCGACAGAGTGTGGGGAGGAGTTACCAGAGCAGGACAGGCCAGGAGGTTTCAAGTTGGTGAATGGCAGGAGAGATGAATCTGAAATCATTGCTGAAGGTTCTTGAGCAAGAGAGATGGTCTTTGCTGAGTCTTTACCCTCTCCCTCAAGTGGCCCACTGGTGGGTGGGGCCCTAGGACACATCCAGACACAGCGTAGTTCTCCATCGTAGCCCTCTATAGAGGCCTTGCACGGAAGGACTGAGCAGGCTCACCTGTATGCCAAGATTTACCCAGTTTGTTCTGGTATGCCTGGGATCTCAGCCATTTCATAGTCTCAGGCAAACTGTGCCCACCCGTCCATGCAGGGACGGTCAGCACTCAGGGGAACAGGAACTCATTGGCTCTTGGGTATGTGTCTCGTCTTCTAAAAGCCCTTCCAGCCAGGGAGGCTGTTGTTCTAATACCCAGGAAACACCTAACTTCACCTGTCTGTTTGCAGCTCCCAGAGCAGAGCCTGAGTGGGGGAGGCATAGAAGATGCTTGTGGCATGAAGGAGTCAGTGAGTAAAGCAGCTTCCCAGCAGAGCAAATGTGAATCAGCAGTCTTTCCCACTCAGACTAGACCCAGGACTGGCGCTCAGCGAGAGTCCAGAGATGCCAGCTCTGCCCCTGACTGCCACCTAGGACAGTGGCCAAGAACCCAGCCCAAGTCGGTTAGACTGGAGCCACATCCCAGTTCTGCCAGTCTCTAGCCTGGACTTTTACTTCCTCATCTGTAAAATGGGAATAAATCAATGCAGCACTCCTTCATCAGATGTCTGGGAAGTGTGGGCAAAAGGATACAAGAGGGACTTGCAAATTTCCTGCAACAGCAAAAGAGCTCAAGCTATTCTTCTTTAATGTGTGAATATTTATGTGGCAATTTCTTTGTGCCCAGAACTGTCCTAAGCACTTTATGAATATTAATATGTTTATACTGAGGTCTGATTCTTGCTTTATCATTTTGTCTTTTTATTCCATTGGTTTAACTTAGTTTGGATTTTTGTTATTACTGTTTTTGCTATCGAATGAGTCTCTCTCTCATATTCTTTAGTATAAACTGGAAAGCTGAATCAAGTGGACTCTAACTGATCCATTACTTATCTCTTGATTCACGCCAGCTTCTAGACCATTCTACATGTCCAGCAGCTGAGTAAATTCTAATACAGGGACCTGACGCCAGAGTCTGACCCTCACAGTCTCTGTTGCTAGGAAACCATGGGAGTGATGGGCACCTTGCTCACCTTTGGGGCCTCATCCCCATCTGATATATGAGACCAACTGTGCTGTTACCTCCCCATTGGAGAGAGTCCTGAGAGAGCAGAACTTTGAAGCAAAAATCACTTCCAAATCCACCCGCTCTTCAGCCAATATTTATTTACTGAGCCCCTACTGTGTGCCAAGGGTTGGGCAATCTTTGGGAATAAGGGACCGGGGAAAGTACTGTCTTCTTCCACTCTAGCCTGTCGGTAAAATGGACAGCAAGTGAGCAAACAAGTTCCTGTCAGAAAGCGCGGTGAGGAGCATTAGTAGGATAGGAAAACAGAGGGACTGGGGAGGGGGCAGGGTGGATTGGAAGTTCTGTGAGCTGGGGAATGAGTAAAGGATCATCTGTTAAGGTTGCAGCCTGAGAGGCTGAACACCAGGAAGTCTGAGGTGCACAGCCACCACCATCAGTAGAGCAGGCTGGGACAGATCAGGTAGCACCAGTGAGTCACATGGAGGAGACTGGGCTTTCTTCTGAGTGCAATGGGAAAACACTGGAGAAGTTTAAGAAGGAAATGCCTATCCTCCAAGCTTTCAATCCATTCTCATTCACCCATGTGCACAATCCCTTACAAGATTTGTAGGGTACTGTGCAAATGGAAATGTTTAAAAAGTTTCAAGATGGCCTGGGGCCTTACCAAGCACAGGGTCCTACCCACAAAGCTAGCCCTGCTCATACAAAACTACATTGGCTTTAACAAAGCTATCTTGAATTTGACAAGCATGTATTGGAGGCCTCAAATGTGCTTGGCACTGTGCCTGTGAAAAAATGAGAGATCCAGCTACAAAGGCCACTCTGACCTTAATTTTCCTTTTGATTTTCTCTCAACACATGTAAGGCCAGAGGACTGGCCACCTTCACATATTTCCTGGTAGTGAGACCTACAAGGGTTCAGACCTCCAGTTGAAGTGTTTAACTCGGTTTCTTAGTAATAGTGGGAACAACTATTGCAGCTCTACCACGCTTCTGACGTGTACATACACACATTATTTTGAATCACCAAGCAAATCACTGGGCATGTCTGTGAGAGAGTATCTAGATTAGATTGACTGGGGTGAGAAGGCTCATTCTTAAATGTGAGCAATGTCCTTCCGCGAGCTGGGTCCTAGAATGAATGAAAAGGAGAAAGCAAGCTGAGTGTAAGCATTCACACCTCTCTGTTTCTTAGCTGCAGATGCCATGTGACCTGCCACCTCAGGCTCCCACTACCAATCCTCTTCTGCCATGGAACCCTGGAACTTTGAGCCAAACTAAACCCTTCCTTCCTTAATTTTCTCCCATCAGGTATTTTCCTGCAGCAACAAGACAAGTGACTAACACACCTTCCCCTGCCATCACAAACCCTTTGAAATCCTGAGCCCCAAATAAATCATTCCTTCTGTTTGTTTCTGTCAGATATTTTGTCACAGTGGCACAAAAATAACTAGTGCGTCTCCACATCATCACCCTTTAATGAGAACCACACAAGGAAAACATAAGACAAAAGAATCAAGCTCAAAAAGAGTTGAGAGCTGAAGAGATGGCTCAGCAGTTAAGAGCACTGGCTGTTCTTGCAGAAGACCCAGGTTCGGTTCCCAGCACCCACATGGTAACTAACAAGCATCCATTACTCCAGTTCTGGGGGATCCGAAGACCTCTGACCTTGTGAGCATTGCAGGACACTAGTGTACTTACATACATGGAGGCAGTATACTTGTACACATAAAATAAAAATAATAAATAAAATATTTGAGAGAGAGAGAGAGAGTTGAGCCAGATGCAGTAGTGCCTGTCTTTAATCCCAGCACTCTTGAGGTAGAGGCAGGCCAATCTCTGTG
Organism: Nannospalax galili; assembly: GCF_000622305.1. Classification (NCBI taxonomy): domain Eukaryota; kingdom Metazoa; phylum Chordata; class Mammalia; order Rodentia; family Spalacidae; genus Nannospalax; species Nannospalax galili. The sequence goes on from NW_008352647.1 coordinate 2,129,982, forward strand.
AGATCAAGGCCAGCCTGGTCTACATAGCAAGTTCCAAGCAAGTTGGGACTACAGGGAGACCCTGGAGAGAGAGAGAGAGAGAGAGAGAGAGAGAGAGAGAGAGAGAGAAACTTTTCAAATTCCATTCTTTTCACTGGTCAAGAGTAGGGCTAAGATTTAAACTCAGCTGTTCTTGAATCCAGAGTCATCCTCTCTAACTGCACAATCCTGCCTCACATGTACTGCGCATCCCCATAACCATTCAAATGAAGGATTCAAGCTGGGCCTGGTGGTTCTTAATCCCTGCTACTAGGGAGACTAAGCAAAGATATCGTAAATTAAAGGTCTGCCTGGACTACACAGTGAGCTGATGCCAGCCTTAGACCTTGTCTCAATATAAAAAGGAAACAAGGACTGGGACTCGAGTTCAGTGGAAGAGCACTCGCTAAACTCTCCCTACCACTGAAAAGGAAAAGTCAAAGGTTCAGCTGCAACCTTGAATAACCTTGAAAGTAACTAATGTTTATGGAGCTCTTGCCATGTGTGGCCCCTGCACTGAGTCCTCTGCATGGATTTTCTTAGTTTTTCTGATCTCTTATTTTCATAGCACAAATTCCCCACTTTCATGCTGGTGAGACCAAGATTCAAGATTCAAAAGGGTTAACACGTTCAGTGCCTCCTAGCCTGGAAGCAGTAAAGCTGATGCTCAAATCCAGGAAGATGGCTCTGCAGTCACGACCCCTGCCTCTCTTCCCTCTGTCGCTCCCCCTCCACTAAGGCTGTGAAAGCATCTTGCCACTGTTGTCCACTGGTCATGCTCCTGTTGGAACGGTCGGAGCTCAGAAGTCCAAGAAGGCTTGCCGAGGGAGACAGTCTAAGGCTTTGGCCTGGTGTCAACATCAGAGCTGAAAATTGCTTCATGCCTGGCCCAAGAGGAACAGGAAAGTCTGACTTCTCCCCTAACCATGGGAAAGCATTCTTTTTCTAAAAAAAGCCAGAACAGAACATGAGTGTGGCATTTCAGGGCTGTTTCTACCACAGCCTTTCCCGTTGCTTGGGTCTTTGGGCTAATAGGGAGACTTATCTCGAAAGAGGAAGACTTGTTCATTCTTGATTTCTAAGCAAGGATCTGAGAGACTTCCCTAAAGAAAAGTACCAGGCAGGAAAGGTCTGGGGCCAGGCACACCCAGGAAGGATAGGTCTCTGCTCTCTAGTACAACCATGTGGGGATCAGAGAATGGGACTCTGCTGCACCTTGGCACTGCCACAAAGGAGGCATGCTGGAGGCACCACAGAAAAGCCCAGCAGGGAGAGGACACAACAGCTCATGTCTGGAGGCCTGTGCTAGTCTATCCTGGAAAAGCATAGGGGACTCATGGTGGGCAGTGCTTGTGTCTATGAGAACTCAGCAGGAATCCCACATCACCTCTCAGGGAATGTGGAATCTGTGTTAACCACTTTGACTCTGCCGATCCCTGTTTTCCTGAATTAAGTGGTATATCCTCTTTTATAGAACAGATGCAAATGGGGAAATACATTTCTCAGTCCCAATGAGTTCCAGAAGGATGGCTAAGGGAAGTAGTGGATTCAAGGGTATGGAGTTAATAGATAAAATGGTGTCCAGCTGACTGCTGGATCCCAGGTCCAAGTTTCCTCAAAGAAGAACTGTATGTCTTTTCCTACAGGACTCCTCCACCTTCCAGCTTCTCTAGTTTAAATCTGTTTTGAGTTCTGAGATCTCCAAACATGCCGCCTACCTCTTACTTCTACCAAGAAGTCTTCAAAATTCATAGATCCCAACCTTCAAAACCCTGCAGAAGGCTCTTCCATTTAGGAGGACAAGGGGGAAAAAAATCTATAGATATCTAATTTAATTCCATACAAAGGAGATGAACTTTAAATAAGGAGTCTCTTTTTTTTCCATCCTTGATAACTGTACAAAGAAATTAACCAGCCTGGGCAAGTTAATGAGACCCTGTATCAAAAAATAAATAAAATAGTGGCTGAGGATGAAGATCAGGGTGGAATACTTGCCTAGCATACACAAGTCCCTGGGTTCAATTCTCAGTACTACAACTAAAAAAGTAAATAAATAATCCTTTATAATTGAAATTTTTACTTGATTATGCTTTAAATGAAGGTCCCTTTAATGTTTTCTTTTCATATGAAATGTTGTAGGTGCTTTTATTTTGTATACTTGTTGATATTTTCTTTAAGTATATTTTTCTTTAAGAAAAATTATTTCTCATTGAACATTCAGGAACTTCTGCTCAGCATCTTTAAAACTTATCTCATGTAAGCCTTACAAAACTCCTTATCAGAAAATGATTAATACGTGCCATAACCAAAATGGATATGAGGTAAGTCTGCTGACTTTCCATCCAGACTTGGAGTCTGTCTAATCAGGTGGCCTTGGACATGTTACCCAAGCCCTTTGAGGCTCAGTTTCCTCATCTATGAGATGGGAATGGTAATGGTGCCTCCATCACTGGGTGGCTATGAAGATTGGATGAGATAGCACACACAAAGTATGTAAATTGCCTAATAAACAAATTCAGCAAAGTTGCAGCATGCAAAATCAACATGCAAAAATCAACCAAATGTACACATACCAAAATAATGAACAATCTAAAAAGAAATTATGAAAATGATTCTACTTACAATTGTGCCGAAAATGTTTAGGAGTGAGTCAAAGAAGAAACTTGTAGAACACTGAAAATCACAAGACACTATTGAACCACAGATTAAAGGTGTGAGTGAATGGAAGGCCTGGAGTAGTTAAATATCAGTAGAAACCAACACTGTCACCTATGTAGTCAAGTCAGTCCCTACTGAAAATCCTAATGGTGGATTTGGACAAGTAGGAAAACCTATCCTAGGGCCAGTTTGTAATATTGGACTTAGCAAAGGCTCCTTGGTTATGACACAGAAAGCACAGGAAAAAAAAAGAAGCAACTGAAATCACATCAAAATCAAAAACTCTGCACCAAGTCAGCTATGGTGGTTCACACCATTAGTCCGAGCATTTGGGAAGCAGAGGCAGGCAGATATTATGAATCAAGGCCAGTCTTGTCTACATATAGAGTACTGGGCCAGCTGTGGCTACAGGGAGACCCTGTCTCACAAAGACCAACAGAACAAAACAAAGCAAACACTGCACCAAAAGGCAGGAAATGTAAGGTGATCTATGACCATTTTTAATCATTATACCATACATGAATAAATATGGACACTTATTATGTCAGCCAAAAATTTAAAATAATGGGGACATGGGGACTAGAGAAATGGTTCAGCTGTTAAGAGCACTATTGTTCTTGCAGAAGACCTGCAGCACCCACATGCGACTAACAAACATCCATAACTCCAGTTCCAAGAGATCCAGTGCCCCTTTCTGTCCTCTGCAGGCATTGCATGACATGGGTGCACTTACATACATGCAGGCATAACACTCATACACATAAATTTAAAAAAATAAAATGTTAATTTTTTTAATTTAAAATAACTTTAAAATAAAATTTTTTCTCAATGTATACTTTATTGAATTTTTGTACATTTGATATATCTTAATCATATTTAGACCCCTTCCCATATCCATACCTCCTGTAGTCCCCCCACCACGAGATTTCATGTATTCTGTCATCTGTGTTAAGGCCTATCAAATCAAGTTTGTGTACCCAGATATCCCTTGGAACGAGTTTCTCCACTGCAGTCGAATCAGCCTGTTTAGAGTCACTCCCTTAAACAGGATCAGCTCCCCCTCACCCAGCAGTAATCAACTGCCAATAGTTCTTTGGCTAAGGTTGGAACCTCCTGCCCATTTCTTTTAAAAAGTTTATTATGTTGTTAAAACATTATGTGTAGTTAACAAAAAGACAATCAACAAAATGGAAAGACAACCTTCACAGCGGAAGAAATTATTTACAAATCATGTGTACGGTACAGTGTAAATATCCAGAATGTATGAAAAGCTTCTACAACTGAACAAAAACAACTGTTTTAGACAAAAACATGTCCATATTTTTACAAAGATGATTATAAACAAATGGCCAACAAGCCATGAGAAGACATTTGATGTGACTAACGGTTAGGAAAATGCAAATCAAACCACAATGAGATATCACTCCACTCCCAACAGGGTGACCACGCCCAAAGAAACCCCAGAAATCAACAACTGTGAATAAGCACAGGGAGCCTCGGAGACCCTAGTGCAACTGGTGGGAATGGAAAATGGTATAACTGCTAAGAAAACTGTGTTCGCGCCTCAAAAATTTGGAAAATATTCAAACCAGACAGAATCCCAGCACAGACATGAGGAAGAGGGTAAGAAATCCCAATCTAACCTAAAGACCTTTTGGCAATTGATGGCAGCTGGAAGGGGGAGAAACAGTGTCTTACAGACATGGGACTCTTGGTGAATCCAGTGGATGGACCTACACTGAAGGACATTTGGGGACACAAATCAGATTATATGTGCCATTTTTTTATATATGAGAGTACATTAAATTGGGTGGGGGCAGTGGGGAGATGTGTGAATGGGGGAGGTCTAATTAACATCAGTCTATATTTTATGGAAATCACAAAAATTCAATAAAAATAATTTTTTAAAAAATTTAAAATAGAATTAGCATATAATCTAGCAATCTCCCCCAAAGTAGAACGCAAGATCTCAAGGAAATATGTATATTCCGAAGTTCACAGCAACATCATTCATAATAACTAAAAGGCATATGCAACCCAAGCATCTGTCAGTAGACACTCAGATAAGCAAAATATGGTCTATACATAAAATGTGAACTATCCCACCTTTCAAAGGAAGGAAATTCTGACACAGGCTTACTTTGGATGAACATTGAGGACATCGTACTAAGTGAAATAAGCTGGTCGGAATGAAATGGCTTCTGCATGGTTCCAGTTATAGGAAGTAGTCTAAAGTAGTCCTCCTTTCTCTCTCCCTTATTTCCGACTGCTGTTCTTCAGATTTATTGCTACAGAGGACAGCTGCATCTGATAGACAAAAATCAGAGCAAAGGTGATGACAAGCTGCCTTCAGAATCCAGCTCAACACCTGTTCCAGCAGCAGCAGCAGCAGGGAAAACAGAAGCAGGACATTAAATCTATCCCCCATCCCTGGAAGAAACAAGAGGAAAGATACACACAGGCACTGAAGAAATGATTCTTCATGAGCAAGCCCAGGATGCTATGGAAGCTTGAAGGAAAGGGTAAAAAAACAATTTGGACCAAGAGTCTCAGGGAAGGTTTCCTGGAGGAGTTGTCACAGGCACACATCTGGATGCATGCATAGGAGCTGGCCCTGCTTTGAAAATAAAAAGGAGTCATGAATGAAGAGAGATCAGCCGGGGGGGGGGGGTCTACAGGGTAGGAAGACTGTGGTTCAGGCGATCCATCATTCACTTCATTCATTCAAAAACCAGCGGACCACAAACAGATGTCAATCCCTGTGTACTGCTGAGAAAGTAAAGCTTAATCTAATCGCTGGTAGTTTCCAGTGCAGCTAGAGATCAGAGCTGTGAGATCACTGTGAAGCCCGTGAAGCAGGTGTGACAAGGTGTGAGGATGTCTCTGGTGGATGGAGGCAAAGAGGAAAAACAGAGGGATTGAGGAGATGGCTCAGTAAGTAAAGTACTTGCCCTACAAGTGTAAATATGGAAGTTCAAATCCCCATAACCCACCAAAAGCTGGACATGGTAGCACACATCTGTAACCCCAGTGTTCTTACAGCAAGATGGGAGATAGACAGGCTGGCTCAGTGGTTAAGAGTACTGGTTTATCTTGCAGAGAACTGGGATTCGATTTCCAGCACTCACATGGCAGCTAACAATCATCTGTAATTCTAGTTCAAAGGGATCAGAATCCCATTTCTGACCTCTGCAGGCATCGCACAACACAAGTGCACCTGCCTACATGCAGGCAATACAGTCCTACACATAAAAAAGTAAAAAATTAAATTAAAAAAAAAATGTTAAGAGATGGGAGGTAGAGACAGAAGAGGCCCTGAAAGTTCACAAGCCAGTGAGTCTCATGTAGTAAACAACAGAGACTGAGGTCATTCTCTGACTTCCACAGGCACACCACACACACACACACACACACAAGGGTGGGGGACACTTTGGGTTGAAATTTTGGAAAGAGTATGTAGAATTATGTAACTAACCACATCCCAGGGGTGGGAGGGAAGAAATGATCCATCCGGGAGACTCAAATCTCCAGCTTGGAAACCAAGAGGAGGAAAAGTAAGAAGCTCGTTGTCTGGGAACTTCAAGCTAGCTCAGCTTGGACTCAACTTTCTGAATGTTTGGAGTCTAGACTACCAATTCTATGAGGAGGAGAGTTATGATCACACCTCTCGAAGCCCCCACATCCCTCATTGAGAGGACCAAACACCACTCTGGTATCCGTGAGTGCTGAAGGAGCCCCTTGTGAGTTGATTTGTCCCACCCGTGCTATGCTTCAGACACTTGCTCAGACAGTTGCTGGGGTGCAGCTAGCTCAATGGTAATGCACGAGCTTAGAGTTCATGACGCCTTAGTGACAGAGGAGGTAAATAGCGCAGCCTTACTTAGAAACCGCTCTATAGAATGTCCAAAGTACGGAGGGCCAGGTAGGCTCACTCGCCCTCATCTACACTCCACTTGAGCTGTGGTTCCATGTTGGTGATACCAGAAGATTCCCCGGCATCCAGAAATGACACAAAACAGTCTCTCTTTTCGAAAACTGAAATGCTCCCAAGATTGAATGCACAGAATGCTTGTGCAGCTGTAATCTTGGCAAACATCTGCCACCTTTGTGTGGCAAGCGCGGTCTCTTTAGAATACAGTCTTTGATTTCAGGGAAAGACAAATCAGGCCTCCCGTTTTGTTCTGAATGCTTCTCATCACAGGAGAAAATTTTCAGCAGCTTGGGATTTTGAATGTATGAAAAATGATTTTTTTTTAAACAAAGAGTTTGCGACAAAGAATCAACAAGGTTCCTAAAAATGATGAAGCCAGTTCTCTGGTCCTGTCGCTTTCCCCTCCATCGCTCATCTTTTTCTGGATTCTCTAAGGTCTGGAGCTGAGTCCTATCTCTACGGACACTTAAAATCTGAGGTGGCAGCTCTTCTGTCTCTGAGGGTGAGAACAGGGTGACCAATGGCCCCAATCGCCACTCTCTGCAGAAGGAATTCTGGGTAAGTGATGGGCTCTTTTGTCCTGATGTGTAAACTCCTGTTTGTAACTCCCTGGGATGGAGAGGTTTGCTCTGCTAAGGAGCATGTCTTGGAGCAGCCCTCCCCTCACAACCCAGCAGTATGCACATGGCGTAGCCGCCCCAGCACCAGCAGGTGTGGAGGAACAAGCTCTGGATGAGGGTCATGCTGACCTGGGTTCAATGCCTCTCTTCTGTGGCGTCTTGCTGGTAATCCTGGGTGGGTACCTCAGACTGGATGATCTCAGTTTTACTGTAGGTTAAATAGGCAGTGCTAAAGCCTCCCTTGCTTTCTGATGTCAGGTTGTGAATGTGGAAGTAAACAGAGAAGTATAGGAGTTTCAGGGTGACCCACTGAGAAAACTGAAAGGATCCCTCAGGGTATAGGACTTTTAAGAGAGTTTGGGACAAACCAGGAGTGTTCATCCCCTGTGTCTTCCAAATCTAGTACAACCCCATCATGTCAAGAATAAAGACTAGAGTCATCAAAGGGGTGAGATGCAGTTTCCAGAAAAATGCACGCTGACCAATTCATATAACAAAATAGTTTGAAATTTTTAGAATATGATAAACCAAGAATCTTTTTTTTTCTTTGGTCTTTTTGAGACAGGGTCTCCCTGTAGCCCCAGCTGTCCTGGAACTCATTATGTAGACCAGGCTGGCCTTGAACTCACAGAAATCTGCCTGCCTCGGCCTCCGGAGTGCTGGGATTAAAGGTGTGTGCCACCAAGAATCTTTTTTTAAAGATTTATTTTAGATTACCAGCTCCCATGCCCTGAGGATTTTCCTTAAAATTCTAATAAAATAGTCCACTAAAAACTTCAAGAAAAGAATAAAGTGTGTGTGTGTGCCCATGGCACGTGTGTGCAGGAGCCCACAGAGGCCAAAAGAGGGTATCAGGTCCCGATATGGGTGCTAGGAATTGAACTCTGGTCCTCTGCATGAGCTGCAAGCGCTCTTACCTCATGAGTTATCCCTCCAGCCCCCTCAGGACACCTCTTACTATATGTCTAGTCTGCCGTCATCCCTCCAGTATTCAGTCAAGCCATAATCAGTCCCTGGATTTCACAAAATTTCACTAAATCCAGGGGCTTATCATTGCTCCCTGGGATTATTATGGGAGCATTCTGATCATGTTCCCCGACTCCACCTCCCCATCTGCTCTCCTCTCTGTAGTTAGGGCACATATATTTGAGTGTGTCCTCCCTTGCACTCCAGCATTATTTAGCACTTTACTACCTGTCAAATCTGCCATTATCACTACTTTAGCAGTTCAAATGTGTTCTAGGTACAATGAACTATGATGTTTCCTTTAAAAAGTATGATGTCTTTTCATGCCTTGGGGAAGTCAGTGCAACCTTCCAGGAAAGCTTCCCAAAACCTAGATATCTGTAGGACATCAATTAGAGTTAGAATGCAAAGTTGCCTACATGTCCTGAGAACTATCCATCTGCCCATCTCTCTATCTCTGTTCTTAGGTTTCTCAAAGAATAACACAAATCATTCACTGTACACAAATCATTCACTGGTCAATGACTTAATTAGTGAAAATAACCAAACAGTAATGATAGTAAGAAATAAGAGAAATTAAATATATAGATTGCTTAATGGAAAGAGACTTTTTTTCTAATCACTCTGGTTAGTTTTGAAAAGTAGCTATACAATAACCAGGATAAGAGCAAATAGTAAAATTAATTAGAGTCCCTCTGAGCATGGGGTGTTTGCCAGCCGCTGAAGCCCACAGAAGAAAGACTTGAAAGCCAATAATGGCCACCATCAATGTGGCCCTCAGCACCCTCCCATGAGCACCTGTAACATCCTCCTCTCTACGGTCATTATTTCTCTCTAGCTTCCAACGATTGGCCCTCCACCCAGCAGTGAGTTTTTCTAGGGAACACATCAGAGCCAATCTTTCACTTGTTTAAAATTGTGAAGCATTTGGGAGTCAGAGGCAGGTGGATCTCTGTGAGTTCAGGGCCAGCCTGGTCTACATAGTGAGTTCCAGGATAGCTGGGGCTACAGGGAGACCCTGTTTCAAAAAGACCAAAAGAACAACAACAACAAAAATTGTGAATAGCTTCTAATAGACTTAGAACAAAATCCTCATAACCTACAAAGTCCTACCTGATTCCACCTATTTGTCTTCTACAAGCCCCTGTCCATCCTATCACTCACACCTTGACTTTATGAACCATCACCCTGGTCTTTTTTATTATTATTTTTCCCCAAAAATGTAGCCTCAGGAGTCACATATGACTGACTGACCGCAGAGTTGCCCCCTGGCTTCCAACTTACCTCTGTATGGCTGGCTTATCCATGAAATCCCCTGAAACATCATTCCTCATAGAGGTGTTCCCTAACATCATCAAGAATTACCTTGTTCATTTCATGATTTGCCTATTTGTCCCAATAAAATGCAATCTTCATGAAAGCTGAGACTCCATCTACCTTATTCTCTAGGCAGCTTCCGCATGCAAAACTGTACTGTCAACAAAGATTGGCCAAATGAAGCAATAAAAAATGAGCGGCATTTAAATGTTAAAAATTATTAAGGAAAGATAAGAAATGTAGGTTTGACCAGAGTAAAGACAGATGTCAACACTGGCTCTACAGCCCTGTCCCATCAAAGTGAGAGAGAGCTCTCCTGGCCCCAGGCTCAGAGACCTCTCTCTTAAGAAGAGACATTGGGGCTGGAGAGATGGCTCAGCAGTTAAGAGCACTGACTGCTCTTGCAGAGGACCTGGGTTTGATTCCCGGCACCCACATGGCAGCTACAAACCGTCCTTAACTCCAGTTCCAGGGGAATCCAAAGCCCTCTTCTGACCTCTGCGGCATTGCATGACACAGGTACACTCATGTGCATGCAGGCAATACACACATACACATAAAATAATTTTTTTTAAAAAAAGAAGAGATGTTATCTCAGGGCTCACATGAAGCCCTTTCAAACTAGAACCTCATTAATAGAATCAGATTCACATCTTGTTGATTGATAAGGCCATATTTTCTACTCAAAAAAATTAGTGTGGAAGAAAAGGAAAGTTCATGCTTGACTATAGGCAGACCAAACTTGAAAATAAATTAAGTTGAAAACATCAAATGAGCCCAGAATTGGTTCTATAGAGCCTGCAGAGTAGGAGAGGGGCATACATATCTAACCTCCCTGTAGCTTCTGCCCTGGGTATCTCACAGGTTCAGTAGTTCACTGGGCCCAAGCCATGATCATCACCTGCCTCCCTCTACCAATTCAACCTCAGCCTTTGTCAACAGCCTTGGTATCTCTGAGGGGCCCACCTTCTTTCCAGAAGTTTCCATTGACAATGCTTTTTGCCTCAAACCCCACATCTTTCTGATGCCTCCTCAAAGCCCAGCTCCATGTCCCCATCTCCACCACACCCACTGAGTCTAAATCATCAGTAGCTCTCCCCCGACATCCACTTGTATCTCATCACTGGTCTCCCTACACCCACTCAGGCATGCTTCTTTCTTCCCATAACAACCAAAATGATACCTTCAGAGTAAACCATTTGTGTACAACAGCTTCTCCAGACTGTTTGTCCCTTTCTTAGAAGTCAGATCCTTATGATAATAACCTATAAGGCCTCATATAATCCAGCACTATCCATCTGTCCATCCTATCTCATATCCAATGAGCCTCCAATGTTCTTCCTTGATGGCTTTCTTTGAGTTCTAATTCTCTCCCAAGCATCTGTACATGCTGGACTCGGCCTTTAACACTTTCTCACTAACAGTCACTAGCCACCTCCTATCCATTCTTCAGGCCCCTTGGTCAGTTTCACTTCCACAGGAAACTGTTCACCGACTATCCAGTCTAGATTAACTCCTCCAAGAACTATTTTTACTTCCAAGCGCTTACATCAATGTATAGTTACGGTTTTACTGGTGTTACTATATGGCTATGCTCTCCAAACTACATCCTCTAAAGGGCAGAGACATGTCTCCTTTTGTGCTATCTTGCAAGCCCAGGACCTGGCACAGAGTACCTCACACTATGGAATGGATAGATGAGCCAATGAATGGCTGAATAAACGGACAAGGATCAGCTCATCTATGGGGTTTGGTTGAGGTCTCTTGTTTAGCAACCCTCGGGAGAGATGGAAGAACTGGATCAGCTAGGAGTAGAAAGTGGAAGGAGTGGACAGTTGTTGGGAGATTTAGAACCCTGTGCTGAAACACACCATTGTTTCCCTGGAACTTGCAAGAACCTATTGTAATTTACTTATTTCTGCACCAAGGAAGTCTATAAATGACTCCTAGTCCCTTCTAGACAGATGACACACATCTACCTTCTCCCCGGATTCTTCAGGAATGGGAAGAAGAGAGGAGGTCATCCATCGAGGAGGAAGAAGAGGCTGGGTTTGCTGTTGTCATTTCTCCAAGAAAGAAAACACACACATGCATGTATGCATATAAAATGCATACAAACATACGTGGATATACATATACATGCACAGAGAGAGAGAGAGAGAGACTTTGCGAAAGAAACAAACTCATTCAGACTGCTGAGTCAAATGGTCCTGGATGAGCTCTGCATCAGCTACACGGTTAACTTTCTCATGTGCCAGGCATTCTGCTAGGTGCTGGGAACACATCTGATCCTCTGGTCCAAGAGCCTACAGTGTGGTGCATGTTGGAACTCTGAGTGGGCACTCAAACCATGCTATGGTCTAACTAAGAGGGAAGTACAGGGGACTGGGAGACACAGAGAAGGGCACCTGACCTGGCCTGAAGGTCAGCAGATGCTTACCAGAGGAACCGAGAGCAAAGCTGCTCCGTGGTGACCCCTCTGCACCTCGACTTCCTCATACATAAAAGAAGACCATGAGTCCCACCTCCCATGTGGCAATGGCGCTCATTGACACTTAGGGAGCACTTATTTTGTGCCAGCTGCTGGACCGAATTTGAGCATTAACTCATTAAATCTGTATCACAAAGCTAGAAACTATGCATAAATATTCCCATATTGCAAATGAGTAAACTGAGGTTTAAGGAAGTTAGGACACACACCCGAGACACTAGTGACATAAGTCTGTCAGGCGGCTGTAAGGCAGGGTGCTCACCAACTCCCTACTCTGACCATGAAAGTCTGTGAACCCAAAATAAACCATCAATGAATTTCAGTTCCCTTCTGCCCTCACCCCTTTCTCCCCTTTCCTCCATAAGGAATAGAAACAACAAAGACCCCAGCGTTATGTGGCTCCCACTGGTTTC
>NW_008352647.1:2142656-2148047 GCF_000622305.1 Nannospalax galili
TGAGCGAAGACACAGTTCCAGCTACTGCCCTGCTTGCCACTCCTGAGGACTTGCTCTTTCCCATCTCTCAATATATCACCCACTGACCCAGTCCTGTCTTCCCCTCTGACCCATGCACAGCCCTCTCATTCACTGTACTCCAAGGTTTGGCCTCATGAAAGTTACATTTACTCACAAACTTGATTTTATCATTCACTCATTATTGGAGCCTACTGCATGTCAGACCTGTGTCCCTGCATCTGTCAGTACTGTACCGTGCTCACTTTCTGAGCACAGTCAAAGGTAAAATCAAAGGAGACCTGACGCCTGACCAGTTGCAGCATCACCCACTTGAATATAATCATGTACCTCCAGCCATCAACCTGCCTCCTCCCTCCAAGGGTCAAAGTCAGTGGAACATGATGCTAAAGGCACTAGGAGGGCCACTGCCTTCTCCAGTGCAGCTCAGCTAAGAACACTCAAGATCAGTCCCCAAGTCAGCCCAAGAACCCCTAGAGACCTCAACCCCACAGGTAGGACCTAAGCCCGTTCTCTTGCAATGGTGACAAGATTCAGTGGTCGCCGGGCCATAGGGAGCCCTGAACCCTTCAGATTTCCCTGAGATTCAATCCCTGGGCCTCATCCTGACTTACACGCTCAGCTGGCCTGACCTTTTAGCCTCCAGCAAAGTGAACAAATACACAGACTTTAGAACTGACAAAATTTGGAATCATAGTTGACTTCTGTTATCTTCCAACCTGATAATCTTGAACAAATTGCTCCATATACCCTCAGCCTCTTACCTATAAAATGGGTTTAGTGGCAGCAGTGTGGTGGCAGTGGCTGCTTAATAGGATTGGTTTGATGAGTAAATGAGATATCACTGATAGTTTCAGCTTCCTTGTGGGACACCCAGACCATGGGGACTCAGTTTGATGCTAGAGGAAATGGGGATCTTCAGCAGCTATTTGAGGAACAGAGTGTTCATTTCAGAGGAGAATAAGGTGAAGCAGGGCTAGCAAGTGTTACAAGAATCCAAGTGCAAGAAACACGTTTCTAGGCTAGAGCAGCAGACAGAGCCAGAAAACTCAGGTTAGGATGGGAGGAGCAGAGGGTGGAGTCCAGGACAACGCCCAGGTGAGGGCTGGGAGGGTGGGATGGTCCAGAAGGGGAGGTGCAGGTGCCTGCAGGCTGCAGGCTGCAGGAACACCAGGGCACAAGTCCACAGAGAGCCATGTCTGGGGAGGAGCCCTGTGGGAAGTGGGTCATAGTCTTGGATGATTCCACAGATGGGTTAGTCAGAAGTGGGTCAGGAGCTGGAGGTCAGACATCAAGACAGGTGGAGGCCCTTAATCCTTACCCCACCTGTAATTTGGGGACCAGGAGAGGACAGATGTTCACAGTGTGAGTATGGTCTCTGGATAGGATACAGGCTTCTGAGTGGGCTGAGGACAGGAGAGACAGGGGAGTGGGGAGTTAGGGTGGGGGAATAATCTGTCAAAGATTTCCTCTGCCAAGTAATTCTAGGAAAGATCAGGTTTGTTGCTGGAAATATTTGGCTTTATGTTCAGTAACCCTTAGGTCTTGGAATTGTGCATCTAGGGCCAGGGAAATGGCTCAGTCAGTAGAGTACTTTCCTCACAAGCACAAAGTTGAAGTCCCAGAACTCAGAAAATCCCAGGTGTGGCACCACGCACTCACAACCTCAACATGGGGAAGGCAGAGACAGAAGGTCCTTGAGTCTCACTGGTCAGTCAGTCTAGCCTAACTGGTGAGCTTCAGGCCACTGAGAGACTCTGTCTCAAAAGAGGTGGGTGGCAGTGTTCCCGTGGATGACACTCAAGGGTGCCTTCTAGCCTCTACATGCACACACACAGGTACACAAAGCAAAGAAACACACATGCACATGCATGTTTTAAAAAGAAGAATCTTATATCTAGAAGTGATCAATGGCCTCTGCATACACATACACACAGGTACATAAAGCAAAGATACACACATGCATATGTGTGTTTTAAAAAGAAGACTCTTACACCTAGAAGTGATCAATGAGCAGGGCAGTACTAAACATGCAAAGAGCTCAGTGGTAAGTATGGAGTTCTCTGGATAGATGCCCAGGAGTGAGATAGTTGGGTCATATGATAGTTCTATTTTTAACTTTTTGAGGAACATTCATTCTTTCCAAGCATTAGACTGTAACCGTCTTTGGCGGAGGGGACAATTATTCTGTCTGTTCGAGGCCTTCTCGCCTGAGTAAATCATTCGGTATTTGAAGATGCAAGCATCCTGTCTGTCTCACTAGAATATCTGGAACCCCACTACTCTCCCATCCTCCTCTTCAACATTCCTTCTACAGTCAAGATACACCCTCTGTGAAATTGCCCAGACATCCCAGCTATGGAGGCCCTTTCAAGCTTACTTCTTGCAAGCCATAGAAAATAACTCTGGTTGATTTAAGCCTAGAGGTTTTGCTTAAAATTTATTTTGAAGCTAAAATTTTCTAGAAGGATGGAGAGTTCATCAGAAATCAAGCATCTGAGGCCAACTCCCCTCCATCAAACAGCAGAAGTGATCTGAGCAGAGCAGTCGCTACTGCTCCGTCAACCCGACTGGCATGGGCACAAGATTCTGAAAATCAACACAAGAGTCTGAGAATCAATGGGTTGGTTCTTTACCCACAATCTGTATTTCTTTGCAATATTTAAACTCATCCTCAAACTATGAGAGGCTGCCGCCAATTGGCCAGACCTGGAGCACCTGCCAAAGCCCTTGCTGCCAGAGAGGCTGGAAGACGGTATTATCTTACAGGGCACCAGCACCTCCCCTTCTATTTTTTCAAAGGATAAGGAAATTTTGAATTACTCACTTCTAGTGGACCCATCATGCCTCTAAACTAATCCCTTTCCTTCTAAGTACACAAAAACCTGCATTATTTAAATAACTATTTCTAGTTCGTTGCCAGAGACTGGCCTTGAGCCCATAATTTCTAGAACCCAGGTTTTGAAAATCAAGATAAGACGTGCCGATCCCCAGTTCTTTGGCGTCCCTTTCCCTCCCAGTAGGTTTCAAAGAAAACTGACAGATTCTACAAAGACTTGTGCAAGTTCTTTCAGGACCCTGGGCTATAATTCATGTGGGATTGGGACCTGAATTAATTAAGAGCACTGAGGTGTGCCTTCCACCTTTCTACTGTGCCCTATCTTTAGTTTCAATCTTTCCAGATTAAAGGCCTTTCCCCTTGATGAATTGAGCAATCTCATGTTTTCTCCAATAACTGTCAACATTATACCATCAGGCCCTCTTGCAGACTCTACAACCTTCCCTCTGTCTAGCTCCAAAACCTCTCTCCAGTACCATAAAGCTCTCATTTGGAGGCTAGGGAGATGCCTCGATTGGCAAAGTACTTACCACAGAAGTGTTAGGACCTGAGTTTGAGCCCCAGAACTCATGCAAAAAAGCCAAGTGTGGTAATGTACACACAGTCCCAGCACTGGGAAAGCAGAGACAGCTGGATGTCTGGGGCTCACTGCCCAGTCTAACATGCCTGGAGAGTTTCAGGCCAGTGAGAGATCCTATCTCAAAAAAGGTGGACTGTACCTATATTAGTTACTTTCTTATTGCTAGGATAGAACACCATGACCAAGGCCATTTACAGAAAGAAGAGTTGATTTGGCTTACGTTCCAGGAGAATCTATAATGGTGGAGAAGGTATGGTGGCAGGAGACGGCCAGAGCCGAAAACTGAGTGCTCACATCTTCAAGCAGGCACAGAAGTAGAGAGAAATTCGTCAAGGCCTAAGAACTCTCAAAGTCTGCCCCCGGTGACACACTTCCTTCCTCCAGCATAGCCACACCTCCTAAAGGTTCCAAGACCCTCCTCAAAGAGCGCCACAAACTGGGGACCAAGTGTTACCTATAGGGGTCACTTCCATCAAAACCACCACAGTGCCTGGAGAACAACACCTGAGGTTGTCCTCTGGCTTCCACATACACACACGCACATGCACCCCCCCACGTGTGTACATACACACATACAAAGTCACACACATATACAAAAAACCAACAAAACTCTTTTTTATTTTCAGTGCTTTTTCAGAAGACTTCTCTCCTCACTCAGAAGCTTAGCCTTTCTGACACAGTTCTTGTAGTCACAGGTCATTTCCCCCAAATGTTTAATTCTAATCACAGACACTTTATGTCCATTGACTTCTGGTTCATCCACATCAGGATTAGACAATGCGAAGAACATGGGTATAAGCATCAAGTCAGAAGATCTCGAGTCTTACATACATCTCTCACCAGAAGCACGAGCTCCATCTCCAGAATTAGGGTCACCATACTTACTATCTATCATAGAGCTATATAACTGGAGCTTTTAAAATGTTTTCATTGATTCCTTGAGAATTTCATACAATGTATTTTTCTGTGTGGTTTTATGAGACAGGCTTTCCCTGGCTCTCCCTGTAGCCCCAGCTGGCACAGAACTTACTATGTGGTCTAAACTGGCCTCAATCTCACAGAAATCTGCCTGCCTCTGCCACAGGTGTGCTGGGATTAAAGGCATGTACCACCAACCCTGGTCATGCAATGTATTTTGATCCTGCCTCCCTCTCCACCAACACCTTATCGCCCACACACACCAACTTCATGTCCTGTATTATTGTTTTTGAGGCCTATGGAGCCAATTTGTGTTCCCCAAATGCTCTTAGGTGTGGATCCATCCCCCGGAGCCTGGTCAACCTACTGGGTATCACACCCTTAACATAAACTCACTCCTCCTCTCTCAGCAGCTATCAATTGCTAATAGCTCCTTTGCTACGACTGGGGCGCCTTACCCAGCTCCCCTACTCTTAGTTAGTTTCTGTCTGGCTTGGGCTTGTGCATCCTGTCACAAGCGTTGTGGGTTCACATGTACAACTGTCCTGCTGTGTCCAGACACCACCATTTCATTTTATGCATCTACCACCTCTGGCTCCTCCAAGCTTTCCGCCCCCTCCTCTACAATGATCGCTGAGTCCTTGGAGGAGAGGGTATGATATAGGTTTCCCACTTCGGACTGAGTACTCTACAGTCTCTTATTCTCTGCAAGCTGACCATAACTGGATTTTTTTTGTAGCAGCCCTTTTGGGGAAATGCTTTCATTAAATTTCCTTTGTACATGTTTCCTCCATTGAACATAGAGTTTTATCTATTTGTCTGAACTCCTGAACTCTCATGTAAATTTAAAAACAGGCAAAATACCTACCAAATTTGGAAGGATTTTATTTAGGTAGCCCAACATAAAATATAGGATACCTAACCTGTATAATATTTTCTTTGGAGATTCAAGGGGCATTGCATTATATATAGTATTATATATAATATATATTTAAGGCCTAGATACTATATGTTATATATATTTAAGGCATTCTAT
>NW_008352647.1:2148103-2158104 GCF_000622305.1 Nannospalax galili
GTAGGGTACTATCAAATAATTTAATTTCATTTAAAATTTAATTTTAAAATGTAGCACAAAATGTATGAGTCCCTGTGAGGCAGAGTGATTTATCAATGGGTCAGGGAGAGGTAAGAATATAGTATATTGCAGTAGATTGTACAAGAAGAAACTGCCTTGTATCCTGGCACCCTCTCTTCCAATCATGTCCAGGAACGATCCTGTGGTATTTCATAGTGATCCTTTCCACTGGAAGCAGGTGTCATCCAATTCTTTTGAGGGTGAGAAAAGAACAAAAATGGCAGAGGGAAGAGTGATTTACGGTTCCTTCCTGTCTATCTGTTTATCTGAACACACATCTCCTCCTGCACCTGGCCTGGGATTTATGCCATTAGTTCTCCTGGTTCTTGGGGCTCTGGA
Source organism: Nannospalax galili (assembly GCF_000622305.1). Classification (NCBI taxonomy): domain Eukaryota; kingdom Metazoa; phylum Chordata; class Mammalia; order Rodentia; family Spalacidae; genus Nannospalax; species Nannospalax galili. The sequence goes on from NW_008352647.1 coordinate 2,148,503, forward strand.
CCCTGACTGGGCTTACTCCCGGCAGCTTGCCCAGGTCTCCAGCTTGCACAGAGTAGTCCTCTTGTCTTCCACAATCATATGAGCCAATCCTTATTTTCAGAGGCATTTCCAAACTTGCTTATTTGGAATTGGCATGGATCCCTGTGTCTATGCAGTTTCCTGGCAGTTTTATAAATACCCGTTATATCATTTTCATGGGACTGGATCACCTGTCACCTATGAATACCAACTCCTAGTCACTCAAGGTTTCTTTCTAAGCTTCATTGATAAAGACCATAAATGTAGGTGCTTTAAGAAATAGGTAGGAAAAATGTGAATGATCGTTCATTTTCAAGTTACATCGTTTATCATTTAAGGCAGTATAAGCTACATATAGAAAACCTATTTTCTGGGGCTGCAAGAGATGCCTCTTGCAGAGGACCCAGGTTCGATTCCCAGCACCCACATGGAGGCTACGAATCGTCCTTAACTCCAGTTCCAGGGGAATCTGAAACCCTCTTCTGACCTCCAGGCATTGCATGACACTGGTGCACTCACATACATGCAGGCAATATACTCATACACATAAAAAAATAAATAAATAAAATATTTTTTTAAAAAGAGAACCTATTTTCCAATCATGTTTAGAACCATTTCTGCCATAATCATTGCATTTCTGGAATGTGATTTCTTTCAGTGTTGGCCTTATGACTACTTTCTTCTCACAGGTATCAGAAGGAAGCACAGACAAGGAGACCCTCATAACAGAAAGAAGAGGGATCCCATTCACAAGGAATGTCAATCCTTGTTTATATGGTTCAAGATGAACTAAGGAGAGCACATGACATGTCCACTACAGGCAAGAGAGGATTTCCATGAGAAGGGCTCATTGGCCATCTCAACAGCCCTGGTAATAATCACAGCCACCTCTGGAGGATATTGGAGGATACCTGACCCTTAAGTGAGGAGCTAGTTCCTGCAGTGAGGCAGCCACTCAGTGCCAGCATTAAGGGCTGTACACAAGGAGGGCCAGAATGGTAAAGTCAACAGAGACAGTCAATAGATCAGCAGAGTCAAGTAGAAAAGCATTAGGAGTTTGGGCAAAGCCACAGGAAGAATGTGTGAAAGGCACAGAGCTTTCACCAAAGAGGGCACATCCAAGAAACATCAAGTAGTATCTTGTGGCTGAAATCACATGCCTTTATGGGAGGTCAGGACAGAGGCCTGTACGAAAAAGCAAAGCCAGATTTCATTGGTTACATACATAAGGTAGTGAATCTGTACTTGATAAACCATCAGATCTCATGCAGAAGACAGGCTTGGCTTGTTTAAAAAGTCACTGTTTGAATGGGAAATTCAAACTGGAAGAGAGGGAAATTGGTGGGTGGGAAACAGATAGGAGGATTTTTTAATTATTCAATAGAAAATGGAGAGAGTTGGAAATGAACTTGAATAAGGAGTTGTTGGGGGAGAACATGGTAGACTCTAGATATGTTTTAGGGGCCAGTCAGTCAGGATGTTGTGACTGATTTATATAGGAGTAAGGATCAGGGAAGAGCCCAGCATAATTCCCAGGTTCTACCCATGGTGACTAGATAGATAGTCGTGTCATTCCTGAAACCAGGAACAGAGAAGGAACAGCAAGTTTGGCAAGAAAGTGGATTGATTCAGGCTGGAACTTGCTAAGTTAAAGGAGCTTCAGGACTTAGAAGAGGCTCCCAGAAGACAGGGAACAGTTTACAAGCCAGGAGTAGAGTTTGCCCTGGAAAGAGTCATGGAGCCCACAGAGAAGATTCTGGAATAAGAAAGAAACTCAGAAAAGAATCTGGGAAGCTATGAAATGTAATGAATAGTCATGGAATAAAAATCAAGAGTTAAAAATCAGGAAACCCATGGATGAAGTCTATCTCTCAAGTGCTGGAAACCACACCCAGTTTCTTGGCCAAATTTTCATAATCGACTATTCACACACACACACACACCCAGACTCCCTCTTTTCTTCTCCAATGATGACTAAAAGCACAATGTACATCCTCACTGGATTTGAAAAATAAATTTCCCTGGAGTCCAACATGGGTGTCCTCTTGAGTCAACAAAAATGAACACAGCCATTAGGTCCATGGGAAACTGACTTCAAAACCATGAGCTATGCAATGAAACTGGAACTGACCTAGAAGCCTGCTCCCTGACAACTAGCTCTCATAGTTCCCAGAGGATTCTATCCAAGCTGCTAAAGGGAAAAAAATCAATCAATCAATGGTCCCACCCCAGCTGTAAAGCCTAATAAGCACAACAATGGCCAGAACAGCAACCATCTCTACTGGTGCAGCAGTGGCACTTTTATTTTGGGGTTATCGACAGCTATCTAACTAGACTTAAACCCCACTCAAGGGGAGGGAACTCATGTGGGGCACTGTAAATATAGCCAAATACACATGACTGAAGAGGTCATAGATCCTAGAGAAAAATCTACATCTGTCATATCCCTAGACAAATGTAATTTCTTACTGTATGCTAAATATGTGTCCTTACATTTACAGACAAGTATACCTATCATTACTCATAAAAGAAACTTCTTTTTGTAACAGATGGAGCTATGACAGAGTTCCACAATTGGTCAAACATAGAGAATAAGCACCTGAGAGTTACCCAGAGCTAAGTGACACGTCCACAATGGAAGCTCCACACTCAAGGCTCATTGAACATTGTGGAATAATGGATAGAGAGGTTACTTATGCATCCCTCGGTTCTCACCAGTTAAACTTCTTTATACAACAGAGGGTGCTTGACACAGAAAGCCATAACTGAGAAAAATATAGAGATTAAGAGACTGCAGAGTACCTGCCCCTGATCCTGTATTAATCCTCACCACTGCAGAAGAGAGAACAGAAAGACTGTAAGAGCCAGGGGTGGTATACGACCACAAGGAAACAGAGTTTTCCAGGCCTCTGGGAACTTTCCCACATGAACTTACAGCAATGGTGACAGCGTGCACAAGACCCATGCAAATTCAACCCAGACAAAAACTCAGCATAGAACTAAGGAAATGGGCAAGGTGTCTCAATCTTAACCAAGGAACTATTGGTAACTGACCACTACTGGATGATGGAGAGTTAATCTTCTTTAAGGGAGTGATGCTAGATAGGCTGACCAGGGTCCAGGGAATAGCTCATACCAAGAGACATCTGGAGACATAAAGCTGACTGGATAGGCCTTAACATATATGGTAGAATGTATGCAATCCAGTGGGGGGTGTGGGAGGGTACAGATAGGGGAGGGGGTCTAAACATGATTAAGATGCATGAAATGCACAAAAATTCAATAAAAATATATAATGAAAAAATTTTAATTAAAAAAATAGGCTATGCCTTCAGTGGGATATGCCAAGGTACTGGCCATGAGGCTCAGTCACTTGAGACCATTTCCATGAATAAGGAGAATTCAGGGGTCTAGAATTCACAACTATAAGCAAATACAGGTACAAGGGCTTTGGGCTCATTTTTGTTTCCCCCGGTTTCAAATGGAGAAACTGAGACTAAGAGATTGGATTTTGTTCAAGGTCAAGAGTAAAACCAGTTGACCACCTCAATGTGCCTGTATTTTTTATGGGTTTAATTGAAATGTCTCAAGAAGCAGAACATTTCCAGAATTTTCCTGTCAATGTAACCAGTCACCTCAGGCCTAATGAGGTTGCTATCACTCATTCAGAAGCTCCTGGGATGAGACACAATCTGGCAAGGCCTGAGAGGCAGAGGTAGAGAAAAGACGGATATCATCACCATCCATAGGGTGCCACAGACAGGGGTTGCCATATATCCTTTCTCTCTGGGCCACTCAGTCTGCCTTTGTCCTGGGCAGGTTCTTTAGGGTCATTCAATAATCATGATAAGGGGACCCCAGAGAAATAATTCAAATCTGCCTTACAGATCTTTCTGAGATGAGCTTGGGATTCTCTTCCCTGAAAACAGCTGTCTATGGGTAGGCATCTTAACAGTGCCTTCCTTGACATCCCTGCCTCTGGCCTTACCTTGCCCCTCAGTTCTCTTTCACAATTGCCAGAGGGATCTTTGTGAAACTCGTGTCTACCAACTTCACTCTTTTTTGGGGAGTACTCAAGGCACCCTTTCACCTAGATATAGTTTATTGGCATGTTCAAATCCGTGGCTGTAACCCAACCATGTCACCTTTACAGCCACCATTTCTCCAAGATTCTCCCAGATTTCTGTCACTTTTGGTGTCCTCTAGTCCCCAGATCTCACCAGATATCATTATGCCCCAGGGCCTATGCACGTTTTCTAAAATGCTGTTTAATTCCAGAAGAGCAACTCCATTTATTATTCAGATCGATCGATAGATAGATAGATGATAGATGGATAGATAATAGATAGATGATTAGATAGACAGATAGATAGATGATAGATAGATGATAGATAGATAGATAGATGATAGATGATAGATAGATAGATAGATAGATAGTATCTTATATAGAGAATTTCTTGTTTTGTGGTGCTGGGGGTGGGTGGCGTAATCCTGCTCTCTCTATCTGGGGATGTCTGTCCTCTCTCTGTTGTTTTTGGTTTGTTTGTGGATAGATAGAGAGAGAGAGAGATAGATAGATAGATAGATAGATAGATAGATAGATAGATAGATAGATAGATAGATAGATAGATAGATAGATAGATAGATAGATAGATAGATAGATAGATAGATAGATAGATAGATAGATAGATAGATAGATAGATAGATAGATAGATAGATAGATAGATAGATAGATAGATAGATAGATAGATAGATAGATAGATAGATAGATAGATAGATAGATAGATAGATAGATAGATAGATAGATAGATAGATAGATAGATAGATAGATAGATAGATAGATAGATAGATAGATAGATAGATAGATAGATAGATAGATAGATAGATAGATAGATAGATAGATAGATAGATAGATAGATAGATAGATAGATAGATAGATAGATAGATAGATAGATAGATAGATAGATAGATAGATAGATAGATAGATAGATGGTAGATGATAGATAGGTGATAGATGATAGATAGATAAATAGATAGATGATACATATATACATACATACATACATACATACATACATACATACATACATAGACAGGGAGCTAGAGATGGAGACAGAGACTTCAGATTCCTAAAAGCAGTATCTTACCTTATTATCTCTAATACATAGACCAGGACTGTTCGGTATGGTGGACTGAATGCTTATGCACCAATCAGACCCCTTACCAAAGACAGGAGGAAGAAAACATCTGAGAGAAGCTGTGAACACTGCAGGCTTGGGCCCCCATGAGCACTTAAAGGAGAGACAGTTACCTGGATTGCCATGAAACACCATGGTGTCTGTTTCCACCCAGTTGGGAATGCATTTAGGTTCAAAACAAATTTAAGAAGTTGCATTTCATACCAGAATTTCAGCAGACTAGGACACATCCTTTCTTAATACTTTCCAACAACTCTAATTATGGATGGTTCATGAGATTCCTAGAAGCCTGTTGTGGATCATACATGTAGCTCTTGGCACACAGGATGGAAGCGGGATCAATCCAGTGAATACAAAGCCAGGGCAGCCAGTTTCCACAGTATATTAGAGGAAGTAATGCTGCTTAGGAGTAGTTAAGAATTTTAGTCACGGTTCATAATGTAAACTTGGTCAAAAACATCCACAGAGGCTGGGAATTTCCTGCAAACATAATGTGAAACCTGACACATGTGAGCAAGAAAAGCATTGTGTACATGGAGAACCGGAGTGCAGCCTATTCTTCCGGCTGCTCCTAGCTTTGGTTTTCTGCAGGTGCACAGTGAGGATGGTGAAGGACAAGCTTAACAAATGCCCCATCCTGTATCATAGACAGGTTAATCTAGTCTGGTGTCTTCAAGTTACCCATACAGGTTTCCAAAGTCCCAGATTGCAGAGGCTCTCCAGCCTAAGGATACCCCCACTGGGCTCCTAATAACTGATGCATGAAAGCAAGCTTTGGATACCCACATGGGGCATTCATTCATTCAACAAGTATTTGCTGAACACCTGCTGTGCACTAGACATTAGCAGCATAAGAAACAAGAGACCCTGTGCTCTGTGAGTTAATCGTCTAGGGGGAGAGGAGAACACTGACAGAAGTCAGATGGTGGAATATGGTGAACTCTGTACTTTGAAGGAGAATTAGAGAGTTACAGAGTCACAGGGAAAGACCAATATGATCAGGGAAGGCTTCCTAGAGTAACAATGCCCAGGCTGAGGCAGACATTAGTGTAAAGTCAGATGGAGGGTGGGAGTGTATTGCTGTAGACAGATGAGCTGTGGAGATTCATGTGCAAAGACTGGGGCTGAGCGATGCCATGACCTATTGAGGAAAATCAAGAAGAACAGAACAGGGCTGTGTTTAGTTCAGTGGTAGAGTGCTTGCCCGGCATGCATAAGGTCCTGGGTCCGAATCCCAGAAGAATTAGATGGAAGAAAAAGAAGAGGTTCGTATGGAAACCCAGGCAAATACAGCCTTTCTTTTTATGTTACCAAGGAAAAAATCCAGAAACTTAGAGGCAAAGTCCAAGATTGGCCTCCACCTGATGCCTCAGTTTCATAGTTATAAGCTTAGAGACACAGCTTTACCAGAGCTACCAGGCCAAAGTGGCCACCAAAGCCACAAGTTCAGATACTCAGAGCTCTCCCAGCTTTTTCATTATACAAAGAAGAATGATAGAAAGGTCCCAGCCATGAACAGAAACCCTTCTCCAGCCGTGCCTGGCTTCTAGCACAGCAGTGACTACATCTCAGCATGAGGGCTTCCATCTTAGAGAGATCAGATCTTAGGTTGGAGCTGAGGGAAGGAGACTCGACAAATTTAACAAACACCCCATTCGGTCAAAGAAGCTACTTCCATCACATGCTCCAAAGAAGAGTCACTTGGCTCTGTTCCCATCACATACCCTAGGGGAGAATAGATGTGTTAGGGGTTTGTGTGGGTACCCAAGGGAGACTTCAGGGGGAACTGCTGTTCTTGAGAGCCCAGAGGCATCTCCTAAGAGATGTGTGTTTTGTAGACCTAAGATTGGGAGGGGGAAAAGCTGCTAGAACCAACAGTTGTTTGCCTAGTCCTTACTGCATTTGGGCTTCTGCTAGGAAGGTGTATCACAAATTTAGCCCCTAAGAATAATCCTGGAGGAAATTAAATACATGTCTACTTTTCAGATCAGGAAGCGGAGGCTCAGGGAGGTATAGGAAGTTTGCTCAAAACTTAATAAGTGGCTGGGAGTTTTAATCTCGCTCTCCTGCTTCCATTTACCATCTTTTCCACATTATCTCCTCCCTGGAATCCTGGGAAGGCTGGTGATAGTGATAGTTTTAAATAAAGAAAATAAGGCTCAGATATGTGGCAGGAGTCACTGGAAATGTTTGGGGGCTGGTAAGGTTGAAGCAGTCAGCACATTTTGTGAGGCAACTCCCCCCACTGCACACCAACTCCTACAAACCCATTGGGATCTTTTAATGAAAAGTAAACGTTCCCCCATCCATGCTCTGCTCACCAGGTCAGATAGGGTAATTATATAGTGTTTGTGTGGGGTGTGCACTAGTTCTGAGAGACCAGGATGGCAGGGAGGATTGACAGCAGAGGAAACACAGCTGGCCCAGCTGGGTCTTCCCATGGTCCCTCTGGCCCCTCTCCCTCTGCCCCTTCCACTCCCTAACTAATCTATCCATCCCAGATCAGCCCCACCCTGCCTGGGGAAGGGGAAATCCCCCAACATGCAGCTGGAACCTGGAACCAAGAATTTTACATGCTTCCTAGCCAAACTGACACCAGACCGTGCAGAGCTGGCTAAGGGCCCAAGAACTAGATGGCAGTGGCCCTCATTACTTACCTACCCTGTGAACTTGGACAGGGGTTCCATTTCTTGGATCCTCGGTATTATCTTCTATAAAATGGGGAAGATAGGAGCAGCTAGTTCCCAGGGTTAAAGGAAACTGTTCATATAAAGAATGTACCAAGATCAGTGAGATGACACTTTCAAATGATGTTAATTTAATTCATCTTTGGCTTGCTTTTTATTGAAGTGTCATGAACACACCCAAAAACGCAGATACCACAAGTGCATGGCTTCCTGGTTTTTACATGCTGAGAATATCTGTGCAACCCACACTCAACTCAAAACACAAAACATCCTTGGCATCTCAGAAGCTTCACCCTATACCTCTGTGGTTACTATTGCCTCCCAAGAGGAACCTCCATTCACACTTGTACTAAAAACGGTGCCATTTGTTTACTATGATTACACTATGTATTCCTGGAACTAGAACAAACCTTTTAGGTGTGCTAACTTATTTTGTCCTCACGGCTTCTCTCTGATGTTGGTGTGCGCACATTGTCAGCACACTCTAGATAAAGAAACAGAAGATTCTATAGAACCTACCAAACTGCAGGCAGAGTGAGTTAGGCATAGATCACTGCACAAGCACTGAGCATAGTTGTGCACACCTTTATTACCATCCCTTGGGAAGCTGAGGCAGGCAGATCTCTGAGTTCTGGTTCAGGTTGCCTGACATACTAAATTCCAGGCCAGCCAGGGCTGCACAGTGAGACCCTGTCTCAAAAGAATCGCCACACACAAAATAAAAATATAGAAATCAATTGCTTTCTATATACTGTATACTAGTAACATACCCTTGGAAAATAAAAATCTCATTTGCAAGTCTCTCTTTTTAAAAAATTACATGTATTATACATTTATTTATTCATTCATTCATTTACTTAAGTGGGGCATACATGTGGAATTCAAAGGACAACTTCAGGGACTCAGTTGTCCCCTTCCATCCACTATGTGGCTCCCAGGGGTTATCAGGTTTGGCAGCAAGCAATGATCTCTTTCTCTCTCTCTCTCTCTCTCTCTCTCTCTCTCTCTCTCTCTCTCTCCCTCTCTCTCTGGTTTCAGTGCTGAGGAGACAGAAAGCGGGCTTTCCTTTGCTAAGCAAGTACTCTTCCACGTGAGATACACCCCCAGCCACAAATCTCAGTTCTTATGAATAATATTTTTTAAACTGTGGAAAGTTTATGTACAGAATTAGCAAAATGTGAGCAAGAGCTGGTTTAAAAAAAGATTAAGATTTACCCTTAACTGATTTACAGTTTCAATGCAGATTAAAATCTAGAAGTGGGAGCTGGAGAGATGGCTCAGCAGTTAAGAGCACTGACTGCAAAAAATCTGAAGCCCTCTTCTGACCTCCATGGCATTGCATGACACGGGTGCACTCACATACATGCAGAGAATACACTCATACACATAAAAATAAAATATTTTTTAAATGATTATAAAGCAATTCATTTATAAAAATATCTAGAAGTGCTTTCAAAAGAAATTGGCAATCTGGTATCAAAATGTATGTAATGTGTATAAAATACAAGAGACCTGGAAGATTTAAAACAATTTTACAGTCAAAGAACATTTTGACAACCTACATTACCTGATTTTAAGACTTAAAGTTACTGAATCCCAGATGGCATGATACTAGCACAGGATACATATGCAGATCAGTGGCACTGAGAAACAAGTCTATACATATGTGACCAGCTGATTTTAGACATATATATATATA
>NW_008352647.1:2158216-2170615 GCF_000622305.1 Nannospalax galili
ATATATATATATATGTCTAGGTAGTCAAAAAGGACAGTCTTTTCTACTAATAACGCTGGAGTAATTGGATATACTCATGCAAAAAGAATAAATAGGAGAGTTTCAGTCTTTGCCACATAGCCAAGAAAAATGAAAGATGTTGGTTCAAACATGTGTGCTGCTTTGATCAACTCTCTAAGAACCCCAGACTGGGAGCAGTACAAGTCCTTTCCAATCAGTTAACAGATACAAGCTGTAGGAAAATCCCTATGACCACATCATATTCTACAATATTAAAGCAAAATATTGACACATGTCACACTTAAAACTTAAGACAAAAAAAGATGATCACAGGCCTAACTTTAAAAGTTAAAACTATAGATGTGTGCAAAACAGATCTTTGTGGTGCTGGAATAGTGCTGAGAATATGATCCATTTTATAAAATGGTGTCTTAGACTTACTCAAAATTAAACATGTCCTCTCTTTGAAACGTTAAACCATTGTACCATTAACATACAAAAATAAGCTACAGGACTGGAGAGATGACTTAGCAGGTAACAGTGCTTACCACAAAAAGCCTACTGAGTTCAATCCTGGGAAGCTTCTGTAGAAAGAGAGAACCAATTTCCATAAATTGTCCTCTGACCTCCACACTCATGCCATAGTGCACAAACACATACACACACACACACACACACACCATACAAACATATTAATAATAAATGAAATATATTTTTTAAAATAATCCGTATACTAGAAAAATGTTCATGTGTCTGAAATAGGGTTTGTATCCATAAAAGAATTCTTACGACTGAATGGTAAAGAAACAGTTCAATATTTTTTTAAGTGAGCCACATATTTCTCAAGAGAAGATACCCAAATAGACAATGCCACATGATTGTGCACTGGTATACAAGACAGAAGCAAAATGAGATAATATGGCAGGCCAATTGGAATCACTGAAATTAAAAAGATTGACAGAGAGGCTTGAACAATTTAAATACTCATTCATTGATAGTAGAATGTAGAATTGTAGAAACACTTTGGAAAATTGATAGTTTCTTATACACTTGAATTATATAGCCATATAATCCAGAAAAAAATTCTCACTTCTAGTTATTTACCCAAGAAAAATGAAAGATGTTCATCCAAAGATAGGTGTCAATGCTTTTTTTTTTATCTTTTTTTTTTTTTTTTTGTCTTTTTGAGACAGTGTCTCCCTGTAGCTCTAGCTGTCCTGGAACTCACTCTGTAGACCAGGCTGGCCTTGAACACACAAAGATCGGCCTGCTTCTGCCTCTCAAGTGCTGGGTTTAAAGGTGTGTGCCACGCCAGGCATGGGTGTGAATGCTTTTAACATAAGCATTCTAATAATCTCAAACTAGAAACAACTCAAATCTCACCAACTGGTGAACAGATAGAAGCTGTGGTACAATCCACACAACAGCATCATACTCCACAATAAAAGTAACAAAGTATCAATATATTCCACAAAAAATATAATTTAATTAAAAATTATAGAGCGCAAAGAACTGGCTGCCTGGAACCAGAAGTGGGAGACAGAAGGGGCCTGGGCTGAGAAGAGACCCCAGGAAAGTTCTGGAGGTCTTTATGTCGATAAGGGTGGTGGTTAACAGCTGTACTGGATTTGTACTTAACCTGCGTATACTTAGTTATGTAATACTTAAACCTTAATTGTTAACAAACCTGCTGCTTTGAAACACAGCAAATTTTAAAAACTATTAGTTATGTTTCATTTTTGTTTGTTTGGAGACAGGGTCTCACTATGTAGCCCTGGCTGATTTGGAACTCTCTATGTAGACCCAGGCTGGCCTCAAACTCATAGAGATCTGCCTGCCTCTGCCTCCAAGTGCTAGGATTAAAGGTGTGCACTAGTAGTTTTATTATTATCACTGTGTTCTGGGACCTGTGCTAAACCTTTCGTCTGTATCATCTCACTCAAGCCTCTCTGCAGTCCTCTAGTGTCTGTTAACTAACATTGTCTACATTTCACAGGGGAGAAATCAGGCTCCTGGAAGCCTGTGTGACAATGTGGCCAAACCTTCACCACTGATTAGGGATTCTAATTCAGGCAATCTCCACCAATGAGCATCTGCCCCCAGGGCACTGAGGAAATCTTCTGTGTACACTCAGGTAATTCACGCTCAATAAATGCCAGGCGCTGATAAGGTTCCTGCGCTGTCATTTACAGAGGTGGTACTTAAATCTCACCTGGAAGTGTCAAGGTATCCAGTATGTGAAGTGCCTCTAACAGAAGAAGAGGAAGAGGAAGAGGAAGAGGAAGAGGGGAGAGGAAGGAGGAGGAAGAGGAGGAGGAGGAGGAAGAGGGGAGGAGGAGGAGGAGGGGAGGAGGAAGAGGAGGAGGAGGAAGAGGAGGAGGAAGAGGAAGAGGAAGAGGGGAGAGGGAGGAGGAGGAAGAGGAGGAGGAAGAGGAAGAGGGGAGAGGGAGGAGGAGGAAGAGGAGGAGGAGAGGAGGAAGAAGAGGAAGGGAAGAGGAGGAGGAAAAGAAGGAGGAGGAGGAGGAAGAGGAAGAGGAAGAAGCAGCCGCAGCAGCAGCCACCACCTTGGGTAAGTGTCAGGACCCCAGCTGGGTGAGGCAGACTTCTTCACTGCCCCAGGCAGCAAAGAGCTAGCTAGACAGAGACATGGAGGCAGAAGCTGGGTTGAGGAAAGGTATACACACTGGCGAACGCTTAGAATACATGAGCATTAGGGCTGGAGAGATGGCTCAGTGGTTAAGAGCACTGGCTGCTCTTGTAGAGGATCCAGGTTTGATTCCAATCACCCACATGATAGATAATAAATAAAATATTTTAAAATAAATAAATAGAGTATGTGAGCATTGCAGGGACACACAGCTGGCTTGAACCCCTGAGTACCAGAGAAAACCATCCCCACCCAGGGTGCAGTTAATCAATACACATTATGTTCTATTCATCATGGATCAAAAATTGGGTAGGGCTGGCTGGGGGAGTGGCAAGTAGTCTGGAGAGCCTGGCTTGATCCTGTGGCTGTCCCAATCCCAGTCAATCAGAGGCCAGTCACTCTGTCAGGATGGGAAGTTTGCACATGGCTGCCTTAAACCTTCAGTTCTCTCCTTTTGATCCATAGGAGAGGTTTCTTGGAAAGTGTCCCTCCTCTGACTCTGCAGTTCCAGAGAATGAGCTCACACCCTGTAATCATGACTTTGGTCCTGAAGCAATTATTCACCTTATGCTGCAGAGGATGGGTGGCCCATGCTCACAGGGTAAAGAGCTCTGCCCTAATCCCTGCCCCCACCTGCTCATTCCCCGTAGCTGGTGGTCCTCGTGGTTTGGTCAGGGGCAGCTGCAGCAGGCTAAGAAGGGATACAGTGGAAGGCAGAGACAGGCACAACTAGGTCTGGAAATTACTGTGTGGACGAGAGACAGAGGATGAAGAAAGGAGAGAAAGACACAGAAATCCACCTTCCTTCAAAAGGCAGGGGAGGCCCTTCTCAATACATTGCCAGGTAAATGAAACATACACAGAGTGCTGGGACCCATTTGCTGCTCTTGCAGACAACTCCAGTTCAGTTCCCGGCACGTGGTTCACAACTGCTTGTAACTCCAGTTCCAAAGAGTCCAGTGCCCTCTTTAGGGCGTCTGTAGGCACCTGCACACACATGATGCACATAAATACATGCAGATACACACACGTGTACATAAATAATAAATCTTTTTTAAATCAACACTTCATTTTTCCCCAAAACAAGCACAGGTATACCCTGCACGTGCTGAAGTCAACAGAATCTACCTTGCCTCTACTAAGACTCTATGTCAGGTCCACAAAAGGAGGTATCATGTCCTTCTCAAAACATCGAGAAAAAACATCAACCAATAGATGTATCTCTTTATTTCTTCTAGAAAACATGGGGAAAGAGGCATAAAGTATAGTTACTGATCAAGAGAATGAAGACCTACAGCAGAAAGATGACAAAGGTCAGATTAGGTAACTGACATACTAGCATCAGTGAGTACCATAGATGGACCCTGAACATCTAGTGTCAGGCATGTGCTTTAGATGAGATGCTCCAGGAGCCAGAATAAGGAGTAGCCTAGACACAGAGCAGGGTGAGATGAGGAGATGGTCCTCTTGCATCAGCAGTGATGATGGAAGATACAAGTGGTGATCCAAACTACAAATCAGTCATTTTCTGCATGGCTATCTATCACCTTTTCAATAGCTTTTTACAATTTGGGAAAAGTATGGCATAATGAGTCCAGTCTCTTCCGTAGACATCAGAACTCAAATGCTTCCGGGGACCCCTCACCACTATGCGACACTTCATCGTTAGATTGTCCAGCTGGGAAGTGCCTGTTGTGAAGAACTCACTGTTTGGAGCTCACGCCCAGTGTTGCTGGGTAGGAAACAATCAAGATCTTCAACCTCCAAAGAACATGGCTTCCAGGTCAAGTTGCCAACTCAGACTGCGGTGGTGCTGCTCTCCGCAGCACTTTGCAGTAGAGTTGGTTTCTGGTGTTAGGATTCAGAGGCAGCTTCAGCAACAGCAAGTGCAGTTTCACCAAGAAGCCAGATACACAAGGTGGTTGGGGATGTTCTTAGAAGCTTGGCCTTAAGCCAATTTCTCCATCTCGGTCATTAATTCTGGGGTATACGCAATATATTTTGCTAAATGTCTTTTACTTCCAGGGAAATACTATGTCATTTGCAGCTGAGAAGCTGCATTAGTACAATTCTTAGACATTTAGAGGTTATAGTAAGAAGATTTAACAACCCAGTGGTCTGAAAACTAGTACAATATCTGACACACAGCAGGCGTGTGGTAAATACTGAAAACACTTGGGTAGAAGGAAGAAAGGAAGCAGGGCAGGAAGGGATATAGAGATCCAGGGAGGAAGGAGGGCAGGACGATACACAGAATTCCAAGACACCTTGTGGCTGGTGATACTATAGCTGAGTCACGGAACACAGAAGATGATGAGTCAGGGTGGAGGACACTGGGCTGGAATTTCCTCTGGTATATCCAAAGGCAAATTTTCAGTAGCTATTTAGATTCAAAGTTCAAGAAAACCCCCAAGGTACCAGATGATGAGACAAGAATGAGACGGACAGATTAGTAAGTAAGCTTTGCAAACAGAAGAAACTCCTTAGTATAAAGAACTGATCATAAAGACCGGAATTTTTTCTAAAACATTAGCCTTTAAACGATCATTTGAGGGTCAGAGATGTAGCTCAGCAGGTAACTCACCTGCAGCTAAATTTGAGGGAAAAATTCCAAAATTTCAATGAGAAACAAGTACCTTTCTCTGAAGGGCTTTTTTGTGGACCCAGAGAGGGCAAGATAAAGAACTCAGTCTGCTTCCACAGTGTTTAACCCAAAACTCTGTCCTTCCAGCCTTCTCTCTGTGAACATCACAGAAAATGCAACTTGAACCGCCACAGTGTTATGTGCTGGCCACTAAGCAAGGCAATTCCCACTTGTCACTTCTAGTCTTTTAATTGCACCAGGACCAAATTATTATATTTGCTCCATTCGTTTGATGAGGAAACTGAGGTTCACTTGCCTAACTTCGCACAGGAGAGGGAACTATGACATTGTTCAGCATGACTTTTGGAGGCTTTCTTTGGAGATTTTGAGGCTGGAGGGAGGAGACTTCAAAAAGAGCAATTGTTGGGCAGGGCACGAAACTGAGCCGTATTGATGTTACTTGCCTGATGTCACATGGCTAGTGACTAGTTCTAATCCCAGCCTGCCTTGAGGATCCAATAATGAGATAATGATGATGACAACGACAGTAATAACATGACAATAATTGCTGCTACATTTATGGGGCGCCAATTATGAGCCAAAATTGGTGTGTTTCATGCATTCTCTCACTTAATCCATATAATGACACTGTGAGGTAGGGGTATCAGAAACCTCTCTTGGACCAAGGATGTTAAAAGGTTGCAGTTGCCACTGGAGCTTGGATCCAGAATGGGAGAGACAGGACAGAACAAGGATGACAGGACGCTCAGCCTGGCAAATCCTGGGTCCTCAGAGCCAAAAGTGAATAGATCCCCAGGGAACAGACAGCCCAGCCCAGGCAAGGGAGATGTTCGGCCAGACAAACCGCAGAAGCGTCTGGGGCGCTGCTGTCTCCTGTCTTCCGTGAGCTTGTAGCAGCTTGTGCTGTTCTCTGGGATGAGAGGATCAAGGACTGGCCTTCTGTCCCTGGTGCTGGCAGGAAGCCCTGCAGTGTGCCAAGGGGCTCTTCCCACCAGGCCTGCCCAGATGTAAGTCACTGAAGTGAGCTGGGTGAAGACGTGGGTTGGAGTGGTGGGTAGATAGCCCTGTACAGCGGACCCTGGAGGACACTGTACACAAGGGTAGGATTCTGTCCTGGGCTTAGTTTGTCTTCTAGAACTTGGGCCTTTGAAGAGTTTACTGCCTTTCCCCTTCAATCGTATTTGAAACAATGACTCAACAGTCTCTCGGGTGAAGACTTGATGGGTGCTTCCCTGGGTGCCTGAGGCACAGTAAAAATAACAAACATGTCCTAAGCACTTACTGTGTGAGCACCCTGAGCCTTATTCTTCGGTTCCTTAATGTTCACTACAACCCTACAAAATAAGGCTGTCTTCTCCATTTAACAGATGAGGAGACAGAGGCTCAGTGAGGTGAACTGGCCACTCAAGATCACATAATTTAATGTGGCAGAAAGATTGGCTAAAATCTCTGGTCATAGTGGAACTGGATCACTGTGATACTTTGTTAGACTAATCAACAAAGTGTGTGTGTGTGTGTGTGTGTGTGTGTGTGTGTGTAGAAAGGCAGCCTAATCTGATGGATCTTCTTAGACTTGAGGCTTAACTTGCCACGTGAAAGCTGTGTGACTTTGAGGAAGGAACTTCACATCTCTGGGCCTGTTTCCTCATTGTTTTTTTGCAACTACCCAGTTTCAGAAAGAGGAACATAACATACAGATATAGGCACACTAGCAGTATAAAGCAAGCATATACAGACATTACGTCTCTGTGAATGGAAGACCCCACCACCACCACCACCAATGCAGATTTGCAGATGTATGAACCTGGATTTGCCTATGAACATGTCCAGTAGAATTAATGGTTATTTCCTCTCTAGAGAACTCCAGATAGGCACTGTGGGCCCAGGAAGCATATTCAGAGCTCACCCATCTGTAAACCCTTCTGCCAACCATACTTAGAAACCTTGCTTTCTGAAAAGATGAGACTGTCTCCCAATTGTGAAAGTCGGGAGTATGGTACTCATAGAATCTCAAGATTGTGCTAAGACTGAGTATAAGCTTGGTCCTCACCCTGCCCAATGGCTTCCTCTTCACTTCTCTTAGGCTGATGAGCTAGATGCAGCTCCTGAGAAAAGAGAACCCCCAACAAGGGCAAGGGAGATGGGATGTACCTGGGGTCCCATTTTATTCTTCTCAGAACTGACATAAATGCACTAGGCAGGCACAAGGCAGGGATCCAGCCTTCTACACAGAGAGGAAGCTCCAATAGTACATGTCCAAAACATCAACAGCCTTTGAAAGCCACTTTTATGAGGCTGATTTTATAGACAGGGAACTAAGGTTCAGAAAGGTTAAATCCACAAGGTCACACAGCACATGAGCAGTAAGATAAGCTCCTGACCCAGATGCATTCTACAGCAAAGCCTATGTTTGTTTAGTTCACTGGGTCCAAAAAGCTTTCATTCTGGAGGTAACTGGCAAGGTCATAGATGAGACCTATGACCCACCTGCCTTGCTCTGAATCTTAGCCAGACAGGTCAGAAGCCGGTGGGCAGTGTCTGAGCCTGCGATGATACGAAAGACAGCACTTTCTGGGAAACCAACTTAGCTAAGCTGGGGTTAGGGGTATGGTCATGGCTGCCCTGTATATTCAGTTTTCTTGCTAGCCACATCTCTCCAGCTGTCGGAGACCAGAAGCATGCTCCAGGTATTGGATGAGAGATGAAGGTCCACTCTACAGTGTGCAGCACAGTGAAGTCACCTGTGCTAATTTCTCAAACTTAGTGACTTCAAACAACAAAAAGTGATGTCCTCACTGCTCCAGAGACAGAATCCCACAGTCAGCTTCACCAGGCCAACACATGGTGTTGGCTGAGCCCTACTCCCACCACAGGACCTAGAGGAAGAGCTGTTCTTTGCCTCTTAGGGCTCTGAAGGAGCGGGGGGGGGGGGCAGCTTTCCTGGACCTCACTTACAGAGCCCTAATCTCTGTCTATGTAGTCCATGGCTTTTACCTTCTACCTGCTCACTCTGTGTGTGGTGCCATCTTCCCTCCACCTCTGTCTTAGAAGAAGACATGATGGCGTTTAGGACTGACCCAAATAATCTCGAATAGTCTTCCATCTCAAAATCATTTACCACATCTTCAAAGACTCTAATTTTTTCAAAAGTAATATTTACAAGTTTCAGGGTTTAGGACTGGATATCTCTGGAGGTGAACTTTCATCCAACCGCATTATCTAAATAAGCATATACTTGACCTAAGCTGACATGGGGATCTGTCGGAAGGTTCCAAGTGGCAGAGTGCCATGGTGCGATTTATTTTACAAAACAAACATGGGCCCTCTCTTTCATCCTGTGGTGAGTCCACTCCCTGCTCAACATTCCCGAAAGGTCTCAAGGGCTTTCAGTCAGGGGCCACTTCTGGATCCCTGTTCCCTATATTAACTTTCCCACTTCTATATGATCCTCTTGCTCCTACTCAAATATGGAATCAAATCCTATATTGACTGATACCACACACACAAGAAAAACCACTCATGGAATATGCATGATCATTGACTGGCAGTTGGCAATGCCAGAGGATGCTGACATCATACAATGCAAACAGTGTTGAACTAATATCTTGCTTTTACACATCCCTGAGCCAAGAAGCCACCAGTTGCCTGACAGTGGCCACCTTCTCCTCAGACTTGACTCTCCCACCTTGCTCTCTGTTCTCACCTCCCTGTGCCTCTTCTTTGCTCTACCCAACCAATCCCACATTCTGTTACTCTTAAGATTGACCAGTCAAGATATATATTACCTTTTTCCAAGTGAACTATTATTATTTTCCTAAGCATGAGTAACACCCTCCCCAAGAAGATCCCTAAAACTAGTAGTTAAAATAAGAATTGGTTTCCATCATCACTCACCGTGTGCATGCTTAGAAGCATGTCACAGTTAAATACATTTAGAACGATATCATATATGTAAATATGCACATGCCCCTCGGGTCATAGCTCAGGTCCAACTTGAAAGAAGTGTGTTCTAATGCCATCACTACCACTAACCAACCCATCTGGTTTGAACTGTGGCTGGCAGCAGAGTAATTAGCATTCGCCAAGACGGTCATGCCCAGTGTTCCACTGCACATCCCAACAGACTACATTTCAGCAAGAAGCTCTACTTTGGTGTAATTACCAATTCTTTGCACACCAGTTGCCCTGGTGTGATGTCAGCCCCTCCACATTGTTTATTTTAATTAAAACAGAAATTGCAGGTCTTAGGTGCTTGTAATTACAGTCCATGAACTAAACTGACTGAGGCCCTTAATTAACCTGAAACATGTCTACCTGACTGGAGGTGTAAGGTTGGACTTGAGTGTTGTAAAGACCTGTGTCGGCACTGAAAAGAGAATCAGGGTCGAGCACTTAGAGACCAGGACAGAGATTCCTTCCCAGAAAACACCACACCACAGCCTGTATACCCGGACCACATGGTAAGTTCAATTTCATTTCCAAACATACCTTAATATGTACAGATTTATACTAATACATATGAATGCCAATTAATCTAATAATCCATGGGCTTTCAAAAACATAGTAAAACTAAAAGATATACAACCACAATGATCCTTTCAATAGATACAGAAAATTTTTACAGAATTCACACTCTCATGATTTCCCTTTTTTAAAAAGGGAGGGGCCGGGCGTGGTGGCGCACACCTTTAATCCCAGCACTCAGGAGGCAGAGGCAGTTGGATCTCTGTGAGTTCAAGGCCAGCCTGGTCTACATAGTGAGTTCCAGGACAGCTGGGGCTACAGGGAGACCCTGTCGCAAAAAGACCCCCCCAAAAAAATGGAGGGATAGAAGGGAACGACTTCAATCTAACACCCCACAGTGAACATCACACATGATAAAATATCAATGCCCTCTCCCCAAGATCAGGCCCACAGGAAGGATGTCTCCCTTGTCACTTTAACTCACCATGGTACTGAGGTCCTAGACAGGGAAGATAGAAAAGAGAAATTAAGCCATTCATATTAGAAAGGAATAAAACTATCTCTATTTTTAGATGACATCATCTTATACTCAGAAAATGCCCAGAAACTGACTAAAAATCAACTACAATTAACAATGTTAGCAAGGTAGCAGTATACAAGATCAGTATACAAAGTCAAGTCTATTTCTATACATGCTTAATGAATAATCCAGGTAAAATGCTTAGGAAGAAATCAAACAAAAGCAGTGTAAAACTTACACTCTGAAAACTACAAGTTGTTAGAATAAATGAAAGAAGATGTAAAATTAGATACGTAAGTTGCCAATAAACAGGAAAAAATCCTTTTAACAGGAAGCAGTTCATGTTTATGATGGAGTGACGTTGTTAAGATGGCAATGCTTGAGACTAGAGAGATGGCTTGGTGGTTAAGAGCACTGGCTGTTCTTGCAGAAGACCTGGGTTCAAATCCCAGCAGCCATGTGGCAGCTAACAACCATCCATTACTCCAGTTCCAGGAAATCCAATGCCCTCTTTTGTCCTCTGCAGGCACTGCATGACACAGGTGCACTTACATACATGCAGGCATAACACTCATACACATTAAAAAAAAAAAGTAAATAAGTTGGAAAAAGATTTTTTTTAAAAAAGATGGCAAAGCTGGCTTTCAAATTCAGTACAATATCTATAAGAACTGATTTTAAAATTCATATGCAATTGTATGGGTCCAGGAAAAAAATCAAATCAGTCCTGAAGAAAAGTAAGACTCACATCTCTCAATTTCAAAACTAGCTGTAAAACAACAGTAATCAAAGCAACGTAGCTGTGTCTTAAGACAATAGGATTGAGAGTGGAGAATTAAATCCATGTACCTGTGTCAGCTGATGCTTGGCAAGGGTGCCAAGGCTGTTCGATAGAATAAGAATCATCTTTTGGACAAATGATGCCGGGGCAATTACATAGTCACATGCAAAAGAAAAGAATATATTACCTCATGCCCTGTATAAATATTAATTAAAAATATATCTAAGTCCTAGATGCAAGGGCATAAACTACAGAGATAAATCTTTATTATCTGGAATTTGCTAATGACATCTTAGAAGTCACATCAAAACTGCAAGCAATAAAAGAAAAATACAAATAAATTTACCTCATCAAAATCAGAAACTTAGATGCTTGGAAATACTTTTTCATGAAAGTGAAAAGAAAATCAGAGAACAGGAGAATGCATTTGCAGATTATGTGTCTGAAGGGACTTATACTGGACCTTGTAAATATGTCTTATAACCTGACAATAAAAAGACATATAATCCAACTAGAAATCAGCAAAAGATCAGAATAAGCCTTTCTCTAAAGAAGGTGTACAAGTGGCCAATAAACACATGAAGAGAATCTTAACAGCATTAGTCACCAGAGAAATGCAAATCAAAACCACACCAAGATTCCGCTTCCCACCACAAGGTAACCCAAGATACCAACAAGTCAGAAAACTTCAAAACAAAGTCCTGGAGCTGTAGGGAACTGGAAGATTTACATGCTGTGGGGTGGGGTGGGGGGGTGTAAAATGGAACAATTGGAAAGCAGCCAGAAAGTTCCACAAAAAGTTAAATACAAAGTTCTCATAAGGCCCAGACAATCCTAGGCATATAAACAAGAGAAGTGAATACACTGGTTCCCCTTATCAGCAGGGCATATGTTCGAAGACATTCTGAGAACTTCTAAAAGCACAGATATTGCAAATGCACGCACACACACACACGCACACACACACACGCACACACACACACACGTATATATGTATAAATAGGTTTTTTTGTACATCTGGTCAATTTTAATCTTCAAATTAGGTGCATTAAAAGTTTAATAATAACTAATAACAAAATAAAACAATTACAATAGCATATTATAATAAAAGTTATTTTAAACCAACACTATGGTGAGAGAAACCAGTCACAAAAGCCAAATACTGCATAATTCTCTTTGTATAGACTGGCCAGAATGGGAAAACCTATAGAGATAGGTTTGTGTTTGTGTTTGCTTAGAACTGGGAGAAATGGAGTTAGGGAAAGTGATCATTGAATGAAGAGGTAATGAAGTATTCTAGAATTTATGATGGTGGCTGAATACACTTGTGAATACATTAAAAACCACTAAATGAATGCAGATATTATTAAATATTAAAATTA
>NW_008352647.1:2170661-2177607 GCF_000622305.1 Nannospalax galili
ATTGAATCTTATTAAATATTAAAAAACACTGAATCATTATGCAGATATTCCTCAACTTACAAAGCAGTTACAGCTTTTTTTTCAGCAGTTACATCTTAATAAACCAATGGCAACCAGAAATATAGTGATGGAAAAGCACATCTAATGGTCCTAGCTTTTTTAAAATCACACCTTAGTGACACTGCACACTGGTTAATTCCCTTCCTGGTCAGAGTATCACAGGAAATGGTCACTGCCCAGCATCACAGGAGTATATTGTACTGCCTGGGATAGAGCTATCCTGGAAAAAAAAAAAAAAAAAAGACCAAAATTCAACATTCAAAACTTTCGGACCATCATAAAGTCAAGAAAGTCCTAAGTTATCCACATCCACAGTAAATCAAGATCATCTGTACTTAAAGAGGTTAATCTCATGGAGAATTAACTATATCCCCATGAAGCTGTCACAAAGAGTGTCTTGAACACCTACTGTGCGCCAGGCAATACACCAGATGGTAAAATAAAAGCCAGCTCAATTCGGTAGCCTGAGTGTCTCTTTTGTTTTTGAAATTTTTCTTCTTTGATTTTGTAGAAAATCAAAGAAAAGAGAAAGCACCTGGTGATGCCATTATCTTTATTTTATGTGCATTTTCTTTTACATTCAGAAATCTTTTAATACATTAGGTACCATTTCAAATATCTTTAAAGATATTACTATGACAAACCCTATGTGTTTATCAACCAACCAAAAGAATAAAATATCAGTCAAATGAAGTTAACACCGATGTGTGTAACTATCCTGAGGAGATTATCAAAGATTATCAAAGGCCTATGGAAATACATTAGCCCTGCTAGCAAAATGGGGGAAACTCAAACTGTGTGCGTGCGTGTGTGTGTGTGTGTGTGTGTGTGTGTGTGTGCGCGTGCATGTGTGCTAGTACTCTTGCCCATACATGAACATGTGGAGGCCAGAGGTCAACATCGGGTGCCTTCTTCTGTTGCTTTCCAAAGCTTTTGAGACACCGTCTTTCACTGAACCTGGAGCTCAGTGTTTTGTCTAGAGTGGTTGATGGTTGACCAGTAGTGAGCCCTGGTATCTGCTGGTCTCCATCTTCCCTGCATCAGAGACCAACACATCTGACTCTTTTTTTTTTTTTTTTTTTTTTTTTGAGACAGGTTTTCACTATGTAGACCTGGCTGACTTGGAACCTGCTATGCAGGCTAGCCTCAAACTAACAGAGATCCATCTGCGTCTGCCTCCCCAGTGCTGGGACTAAAGACATTTGCCACCACAGCCAGTCACACCCTACCTGGCTTTTGTGTGGATGTTTGGGATCTGAACTCAGGTCTTCACTCTTATATAGCAAGTACTTTACCTGCTGAGTTATCTCCCCAGTCCTGAGAACCTCAAATTTAGCAAAATATCCCAGAGAAGATTTGGGTTTTTCTAATTTTTATGAACATAAGGTAAAATTATGTTACTCATTTATAATGTAAATATTTCAATAATAATAATGAGAGATGTTTATGAAGTTCTGACTTGATGTTTCAATAAGCTGTATGTGTGAGTCTTTATGGCCATTTTGTTTTTGTTTATTTTATTGTTGATTTAGAATATCTCTGCATCTATTACTGATAGTAAGTCTTCCATCATATTTATTGCAAATATTCTTTGATTCTGATACTTTTACTGTTGCTGCTGACATGTGTGAAGACATCCAGAAATTCTCTTTTGTTGGCATCAAATATGTCATAGTCTTCGGATTTTTTTCTACTGCTCTAAGACTTCGTATATCTTTCATCATCTGAAAGTCTGTTAAATATTTATTATGCACTATTCTGGGTTTTTAATACTTCATTATTCACCATGCTGTGTTAGGTAAAATTTGTGCATATCATAACTGCCCAAAGCAAGAAGTGCTTGTATGTTTAAAAATTAACTCTTTAATCCATTTATAATTTAATTTGAGAGATGATAAACTAATTTTATTTCATATCAAGATTCACTGAAAAAAAATCCATCCCCTTCTAAAATAGCTTTTCTCTTCTCTTACTCTCACAGGATTTCTACCATAAAATTCAAGACTCTGTCTTCCATTCCATGTCATTATATTTTAATCATTACATAACTTCATATTGTCTGAGTTATTACATATGTCAGCTGCATTGTATTGACATTTTATTTCGCTGTGGAAA
The DNA here is from genome assembly GCF_000622305.1 of Nannospalax galili. Lineage (NCBI taxonomy): Eukaryota > Metazoa > Chordata > Mammalia > Rodentia > Spalacidae > Nannospalax > Nannospalax galili. The sequence goes on from NW_008352647.1 coordinate 2,172,837, forward strand.
GGTCACAGTGCTTGTTCTGATTAACAAAACTCAGAATCACTTTGAAAATATAGATTCCAAACTGTTGAATGTATAAATTAATGTGAAACTGATAACTTTGCCAAATAAAATCTTTCCAACTGGGTATATAGCTGTTTGTGAATTCTTTTTTATATACACCTCAGTTAAAAATTGCAGATCAGATTTTCATTTCTTTCTAACATTTTATAATAAAAATGAAGAAGTTGAAAGGCTGTCTTAATGAGCACTCTTATGGATCTTTCCATCAACTCCTGCTTTACCACATACCTGTCCATCTAACCATCTTAAATTAAATTAAATTGCCTACCTGTATCAATAGACATCCCCCTAGATATTTCAGAATGTACCTCATTAAGAAGAGTTCAGGGTTTCCTTAGCTTTTTTCTTTTGTGATAAAATTTATACACAACGAAAGATACAAATCCTAATTATACATTGCTCAGGTTTTTATTATTGTTGACAAGACCAACACCTTGCAGAGTTTTAACAAGCACATATACTCATGTATCAAACTTTACCAATATACATATAAATATTCCACCATTCCAAAAACACCTCATGCTCCTTCTTGACAGTATCCACCCTGAACCCCTGAACTATTATAGTTTGTATGTGTGTGGACATGCTCCTGTGGGTATGTGCGCATGTGTATGCGGCTGTGCATACATTTGCATGCACATACATATGAAGGGCAGAGGTCAACATCAGGAGTCTTCCTCAGCCGCACTCCATCTTATAGTTTGAGACAGGGTGTCTCGCTGAACCTAGAGCTCATCAGTTTGGCCATGGTGATAGCAATGAGTTCCAGGGATCCTCCTATCTCCATCTTCCTAGTATTACAGGGGTCTACCATATCTGGCTTCTACACAAATGCTGCAAATCCAAACCCAGGTGTTCATTCTTGCACAGAAAGTACTTTGCCCACTGAGTCATCTCCCAAGTCCCCACTAATATGACTTTCTGCCACAAATTAGGCTTGCCAGCTAGAGAGATGGCACCCACATGGTGGCTAACAACCATCCATAACTCCAGGTCTAAGGAAATAAATTCCCTCTTCTGACCTCTGTGGGCATTGCATGACATGGGTGCACTTACAAACATGCAGGCAATACACTCACACACATAAAATAAAAATAATTAATAAATTTATTTTTTTAATGACAAAAAAAAGCAGACATGGTAATGAACACTTGGAATCCCAGGGCTGGGGAGGCAGAGACAGGCAGAGAAATTGAGCTGAGGACAAATTAGCAGCAAGCAAGCATGGATGCATCTATTCCCCTCTGTTCTTGACTATGAATGTGATGCGAGAAGCTACTCCTTCCGCTGTCACCTCCCTGCAATGATGGCCTGTAATTAAAACTGTAAGTGAAATAACCTTTTCTTTCTAAGTTACTTTTTGTCAGGGTATTTCATCACAGCAACAGAAATTAAAATGAGATACTAGCCTTTATCAGATTGAGAAATTTCTCTTTTAGGCCTAGGTTACTGTGTTTTCGTCATACATGGTTATTTGTTTTTGTTCTTGATTCGCTTTTCTTCTTAGCGCTCTTAGTGTAAAGAATTGCACTGCTGGGTTTCCAAATGGAAAGTTTACTTTTCGTATTCATATAATACACATACCCCCTTCGTCATGATGCATTATCTTTTTTATATATTACTGAATTTGACTTGTTAGCATTTTATTAAGGATTTGAACCTGTTCTTGTGGGATTTTTTGTGCCAACAATCCTCTTCTGGGAGAAAAATGTCAGATATTAAGATTATGGTTTTGTAATGGGGGAAGTGCAATGAGTCAAAAGGTATTTTTTATCCCATATTTTCTGAAAGAGTTGGTGAAGATCAGTGCTATTCCTTCCTTAAATATTAACAGATGCAGGGATGCGCCTCTTCTCTCCTCTCCTCTTTCTTCTGAGTAAGGACAAGTGTTTGGCAGCTACAAACAGGAGAGACCAGAATCAAGGCAAACTTGAGCCACAATTGATTAGAACCTAAACTAGTTCTTTAAAAACCACCGAGGAAATGATGCTTCCTTCTTCAGGTACAGGATTTTTCCCCAAAAATGATGTTTTCTTATAGAAAATTTGAGGTAAGAACATTTATTTCCTTCTGCAAAACTATACCAAAAGGAGATGTTAGTATATGGTCTATGGAAGCAAGTTCACTATGTATCACAAGTGCAATAAGAAATGGGTAATCAATGACGGAGCCAACAAATAAAAGAATGAGAGGTGTAAGCATGTCAGGTGTAAGAGTGACAGATGTAACCAAGGGACATGTTCAATGGTTCATTAAATAACACACAACTTTACTATCTTCCACAAGGTCTCAGTTCTTATAAACTTTGAGTGAAATATTTCCATTCCAACTTTTGGTTTTCTCTCTCCTGTGTGCAGCCTGGACAATTTCTTTCTCTTTACCAAGACTGTTGACTTCTCTGATTACCTTATCAATTACAATGCAATCGCCTTGTTCTCTAAGCTGGGTTCATCTAGTTCTTCTACCTCACTAACTCTGTTTCTTCTGAATAAATGCACCATTAAAAAAAAATCATTCCGACAACCTGCAGGCCTCTCTCTGACCACAGGCCTCTCTCCGGGGTAAGTCAATCCAGCCCTCTGAGTCTTGGCTCCCCCAGCTTCATTCACCCTCCCATCTCCCCTGCTGGGCTCTCTTCCTAGACTGAGTCCTGTCCCATTTCTTGTCTTGGCACCGCAGACACCTGGGAACCACCACTGCTTCCTGATCCTGTGTATCCAGACCAACTCAGTTCCTTCTCAGGTCCCCAGGAGCACTGCTTCTGGGCCTGGCCCCGCCCTCACCTCCCTCTGCTTCCCTGGGCCTGAAGGACCCACAGGCCTCTCTCCAACCCACAGGCCTCTCTCCAGGGTAAGTGGATCAGGACCTCCCGGCCTTGACTCCCCCAACCTCACTCACACTCCCATCTCCCCCACCAGTCTCTCCTCTGAGCCTGGGTCCTGTCCCATTCCTTGTCTGGGTGCTCCAGGCACCAGGGGAACCACCACTGCTTCCTGATCCTTTGCATCCAGAACAATCCAGTGCCTTCTGGGGTCCCCAGGAGCCCTCTGGGCCTGGTCCTACCCTCACCTCCCTCTGCTTCCCTGGGCTGCACAACCTACAGGCTCTTTCCTGAACTCAGGGGCTGAAATTTCCTCTTCCTGATCCTTTGCATCCAGACCAACCCAGTTCCTCAGTGCAGTCCCCAGGAGCCCTTGGGGACTCTTCCTGCTCCCATCTCACTTTGCATCTCTGGGTGGCAAGGCCACCAGCTGCCCGACATCAGCATCTTTCCTGGGCCCTGCTCCCAGGCCAGTCCAACCCCAAAGTTCCTGAGGCCAAAATCTTATCTGGAAGGATCCAGACCTTAGGAGAAAGCTTGAGAACATCTGATCCTCATCTGACTTGGGCTTCTGTGGGAACTCCTGAAGACAAAAGCAATCTGGCCACCCCAATATAAAATCAAAAGAGAAAACTGGAAGCTTAGAGGAACCAGCTTTTCATACCCAAAAAGTAAACCACAAAGACACATAATGTTTACAAAAAAAAGCAGACCTAAATTTGAAGGCTTGAGTCTCACACAAGAATCAAAAACTACAAAAGAAATTCACATGTCAAAATCACAGAGAAAAAATAACATGAAAAACCAAAATAACATATCCCACCAAATGCCAGTCGTCCTCTAGAGCAGTACACTGAGAACCCCCTAGAGATAATGCAGGACATGGACATAATGTTTACAAAAAAAAGCAGACCTAAATTTGAAGGCTTGAGTCTCACACAAGAATCAAAAACTACAAAAGAAATTCACATGTCAAAATCACAGAGAAAAAATAACATGAAAAACCAAAATAACATATCCCACCAAATGCCAGTCGTCCTCTAGAGCAGTACACTGAGAACCCCCTAGAGATAATGCAGGACATGGGACATGGAAGAACGATTAGAAACATGATAAAATAATTCAGTGAATTCAGTGAACACACAAAGAAATTAACGAACTGAAAGAAGATAGAGACAAACTTCTGAATGAATTCAGAAAAGAGTTAGAAATACTGAAGAATACCACATGAAGGAGAAGAATACCAAGATAATGGCATGGACCAGCTCTTCAACAGAATCGTGGAAAAAAATTTCCCAAAATTAAAGAAAGACATGCCTATACAAATACAAGAAGCATATAGAACACCAAACAGAGCCAGAACAGGAACTCTCCATGGCACATCATAGTAAAAATACTGAACATAGAGAACAAAGAGACAATTCTGAAAGCTGCAAAAGAGAAACAACAAGTCACATATAAAGGAAAACCCATTAGGATTACAGCTGACTTTTCAATGCAAACTATGAAAGCCAGAAGAGCCTGGACCAAAGTATTCCCAGTTTTAAATGACCACAAATGTCAATCCAGAATACTATACCCAGCCAAAATGTCTATTATAGTCGAAGGGGAAAGAAAAATCTTCCATGACATAAGTAGGCTGAAGGAATTCATGTCCACAAAACCAGCCCCTCAGAGAGTTCTGGAAGCAATACAAACAGCTGAAGAAAGGAATGACTATACCCAAAGGGTTTCAGGAAGAAATTCAATGAAGGTATAACCGTGGAAAGCACAGCTATATCAAGAATGTAAACAGAAATAAAAATGACAGGATTCAATACTCATCTTTCATTAATAACTTTAAATACTAATGCACTGAACTCCCCAGTCAAAAGACACAGACTAGGTGAA
>NW_008352647.1:2177634-2178791 GCF_000622305.1 Nannospalax galili
CCCTCTTTTTGTTGTCTGCAAGAAACTCATCTCACTTTCAAGGACAGACACTATCTTAAAGTGAAAGGATGGAAAAAATATACCAAGTAAATGGTACTGAAAAAACAGCAGGTGTAGCAATTCTGATATCTGACAAAATAGACTTTAAACTAAAACTAATCAGAAGAGATAAAGAGGGCCACTTCATTCTTATCAAAGGAACAATAAATCAAGAAGATATTACAATCATGAACAAACAAACTCTGGTGCACCCAACTTCATAAAACCAATACTACAGAACCATAAGACCCAGATTAATTCCAACTCATTAATAGTAGGGGACTTCAATACCCCACTGTCTCCATTAGATAGGTCAACAGGACAGAGAGTTAACAGAGAGACATCTGAATTAAGCAATACCATATATCAAATGGACTTAACAGACACCTACCTAGTATTCCACCCAAGCACCAAAGGACAAACTTTCTACTCAGGACCCCATGAAACCTTCTCCAAAATCGACCATATACTGGGGCACAAAACAAACCTCAACAAATACAGAAAGTTTGGAATAATTCCATGCATTCTATCAGACCACAATGCAATAAAGCTTACAATCAACACTGGGAGATGCCCTAATCACCACATGAACATATGGAGATTAAACAACACACTCCTAAATGATGAATGGGCCAAAAGAGAAATTAAGAAAGAAATAAAAATATTCCTGGAACTAAATGGAAAGGACAATACAACACAACAAAACCTCTGGGACACGCTGAAAGCTGTCCTTAGAGGGAAGTTTATAGCTCTCTAAGTGCTACATCAAAAAATCAGAAAGAACACAAATAAACGACTTAACATTACAACTCAAAACACTTGTAAAGCAACAACAAATGAAAGCCAAACCCAGCAGACAAGAAGAAATAATAAAAGTCAGGGAATTAGTGAAATCGAAACAAAGAAACCAATACAAAGAATCAATGAATCCAAGAGTTGGTTCTTTGAAAAGATAAACAAGATTGACAGACTGCTAACCCAGTTAACCAAAAGAAATAAAAAACACCTCCAAATCAACAAAATCAGAGCTGAAAGGGGAAACATCACAACAGACACCCAAAAGATCCAGACCATTATAAGGGAATATTTAAAAAACCTATATGCTACCAAATTTGACA
>NW_008352647.1:2179678-2180557 GCF_000622305.1 Nannospalax galili
GAGGAAGACATCAGAAGATGGAAGGACCTCCCATGCTCATGGATTGGAAGAATTAATGTTGTGAAATGACCATCCTACCAAAAGCCATTTATAGATTCAATGCAATGCCAAACAAAATCCCCATGATATTTTTCACAGAATCAGAAAAAAACCATCCTAAGATTCATGTGGAAGCACAAAAGACCTTGGATAGCCAAAGCAACCCTGAGCACTAAGAGCAATGCCACGGGGATTACTATACCAGATTTTAAGTTGTATTACAGAGCTATAGTCATAAAAACAATATGGTACTGGCACAAAAAATAGACCCATAGACCAATGGAACAAAATTGAAGACCCAAATATGAGTGAATGCAATTTCAGCCACCTGATATTTGACAAAGGGGCCAAGAATATTCACTGGAGGAAAGACAGCACGGTCAGCAAATGGTGCTGGCAAAACTGGATCTCCACCTGTAGAAGAATGAAACTAAACCCCTATCTTTCACCCTGCACAAAAGTCAATTCCAAATGGATCAAAGACCTCAATGTGAAGCCTAAAACTCTGAAACTGTTAGAAGAAAACATTGGCAAAAACCTACAAGATATAGGTGTAGGAAAGGATTTTCTAAACTGGGTATCAATTCCTCAGGAAACAAGGGCGAGAATTAACAAATGGGACCTCATTAAACTAAAATCTTCTGTACATCTAAGGAGGCAACCAGGAAAATGAACAGAGAAAACCCACAGAATGGGAGAAAATCTTCACCAGTGACACATCTGACAGAGGTTTAATATCCAGAATATATAACGAACTCAAAATCAGAGAATCAAGACAAGAAGTAACCAAATTAAAAGATGGGCTAAGGAGCTAAACAGAGAGTTCTCAAAAGAAGAAGT
>NW_008352647.1:2180823-2181459 GCF_000622305.1 Nannospalax galili
AGTGTCCCTCAATTGATGAGTGGATAATGAAAATGTGGTTCATTTATACAATGGAGTTTTACTCAGCAGTAAAGAAAGATGGAATCATGAAATTTCCAGATAAATGGATGGAACTAGAAAATGTTATAATAAGTGAAGTAATACAGACTCAGAAAAAAAAAATCAACATATGTTCTCCCTCATATGTGGATCCTAGAACCAAACCCTGATAAGTGAGTATGTATCAAGATGTAATTACAGGAACCAGGATAATGGAAAGGAACCAGAGAGGTAAAGGAAAAGAAAGAACCTGAAAGAGAAGAACAGTAGGAAACAGGCCTTACTAAGGGAGATATGGATAAAAATTGGGTTAGGTTAAGAGAGGGAGGAGGTAAGGGTATACAGGGAACCTAGGGGATAAAGGGAAAGAAGGAGCTCAAGAGAGGTAGGACCATAGGAGAAGGGTATTATTAAGTGAGAAAGGGGGTAAATGGGAGCACCTTAATTGGGGAAACCATGACGGAGGGGTGAGACAATACGAGAGATAAGCAATGCATAGTTAGTTTTAAAAACCAAAGGGAACCATATTACTCCAACAACCTACTGACAAATTATACATACCAGATCAAGAAATATATGTCTAGGTAAGGTTTATCT
>NW_008352647.1:2182143-2182395 GCF_000622305.1 Nannospalax galili
TCTTATCTAAAGGAATATTGACAACTGATTGCTGCTAGATGAGGAACAGCTGACCCTCCTAAAACAAAGACCTCTAGACAGGCTGACTAGATTCACCAAAAGAGCAAGTAGTGGGAAATGGCTGGGGGTGCAAACAACACAGCAGACAGTAGGAAGGATATCAGAGTACAAGGGCTCTAGTGGGGGGAGGGAGGCTATGGGAGGGTGCCAACTGGGAAGTGGGTGTATAGTCAAATAAGATGGTTTGGGATG